>NC_081571.1:76087751-76203636 GCF_022355385.1 Mustela nigripes | reverse complement strand
ACATAAGCTAAAACCGTAAGACACTTTGAGGCAACAGTATAAAAGAAGGTTAAAAAAAAAAAATCGATAAAAAGATTAAAGTTCTAACCTTGAGCACTCTTCCTGAAAGACCAACAATCTCACCATCTTTGGGTTCTACTACTGTCGCAGTATTCACATCACCACTTCCTGTTGTATCAATGATATCAATGATTTTTGGTTTTCCATCGGTTGTAACCTGAAAATTAAAATAATTAGAAATTACAGATTTAATTTTTTAATCCTTAAAAAAGTAATGCTAACCCCCATATATATGCAATGTGCATACACATACATAAAATATTCTATGAAATCTGCATCAATTAAAAAAGAAAACTGAATTATTTTAAGTCAAAGTGGGATAGATACTTAAAAAAATTTAATCATGGAAAGCATCACAGAATCCTTCAAGTGATTTTATATATTTAGTTAATAAATAATTACTAACCATTTACTAAAGCAGCTGTAGGGACACACATAGAAGCAACCAATACACAGAAGTCCCTGATCTCACAGATCCTATATTCTACTCAGTCAATAAACACGTCAAATACATAACATGCCAGATGGTGGTAATTACTATGGAGAAAAATCGGGCAGAAAAAGGAGGTAGTGTGGGGATTCCAACTTTCACTAGGTTGGTCGAGAAAGAGCTCACTGAAAGTAACATTTGAGTAAAGATCTGAAGAAGGTGAGCTTTGGGCCAGACAAGAACAAAACTTTAGGGAGAAAATATGTAATAACATGTAATTATAGGATGTTCACTAGCATTCAAACTTAGTCCAAAGGTCAAACTTAACATTCAAACTTATTTCTCTCAAGGCTTTGTCGTCTCAGAAATCGATACATTCCCAGTTGCTCAAACCAGAAAGTTAAAAGTCCTTCTTCTCTGATTCTTTATTCTAGTTTACTCTTTACATCAAATCTGTCAGGAAGTCATCTTCCTTCTATCTCTAAAACACAGCTCACGTCCCTCTTCTCCCCTGGATTTTCACCACCAGAATCCTGACTCGCCCCCCCCCCCCCCCCCCCCGTTGCCGTCGTAATGGTGACGCTCCTTGCAGGCTTCCCACGGGCCATGCCCGGCCCCCACCCCAGGCCAGTCAAACGGGCGGTACAACGCCCGCTCTCCACGTGGTACCCTGCAACGGATCCCAACACACTCCCTGCAAAGGCCTCCGAGAGACCTGGCCTGGCCGTCCGGTCCTGCGCCACTCTACCACCCTGGCCTCCTTCCAATTCCTGCCACGCGCGAAGCTCTTCCCTGCCTCCCGCTTTGCACGCACGGGCCCTTCAGCTGGTCCACGGACATCCGTACCTCATCTTCCAGTGCTCGACTGAAATGGTCACTCTTCAGAAAGGCCTCCCTGATGACCTCTTCTGGAGCTGCCACCCTAAACCGGAATCTTATTCTTTCTCACCATACCTTGTTTCCTTCACAGAATTTGTAATTCTCCAGCTAGCTGACTTCTGATGTATTTCCACTATTAGAAGACAATCTCTTTTAAGGGGAAGGGCTATGTCTATTTTACTCACCAAATTCCCCCAAACCTAGCACTGCTTAGTTGGTACTCAATACATATTCAGTGACTGAATGATCTGACACCAATTTATAATATTAAGAGTGATTTTCTATGGCATGGTTTCTTGGTCAGTCCTCAAATTTTCATTTGGGCCATGCTGACTGCTATAGGAAACAGCAGTACTGTATTTTCATACTGTTTTTGTTGGAAAAATCACTTCTGGGCTAGCCTCGCAAAGGAAGTATCTAGCATTCGAGATATATATACTGAATTATTAGCAGGAAATCAGGCATGGAGACACAAAGACTGAGAAAAGACGACGAAGAAGACCCTTACCCTTAAGGGGAAAAAAAGAAAAAAAGCAATGGAGAAACTGCCCAGAGTATCATAGAAGCACAGGGTCTTCCAAATCCTTTGCCTCCTGGAGAACTCACACTCCTAAGATCAAGCTTAGTGTCCCTTTCTGTGTCTTCCTAGGCATCGCTTCCTCCCACCCACACCCCTCAAATGCAGTGTCCTTAAAGCTCTGCAGTTTAAGGGTTACCCAAGACATGAACAGGGAAAGTCACCATGTGGAAGAAACAAAGGCAAACATGTTTTTCTTTATGAGGCAGAAGCAAAAGGGTCTTGATGGGTCCCAAATCTTATTCCAATAACACTGTCATAGAATCACCAGGGGTCACAGAGACCTTTCTGGGACAGCTGTTTTTTGTTTTCAATGTATAGTAATTTTTACGCTAATGTCTATACTAGTAACAAAATAAGTAATATATTCCGGAGGCTCAAAATCATCACCAAAACACTGTTGTGGAAGTCACACCAAACTATGATAAGATTATGATAAAACTTAAATCAGTTACTGATTTTGAAGGGATTGGTTAAATATCCTTAGAAATGAAATAATGAAGGAAAAATGTAAGAAAATCTACCAAAATAAAAAATGGAAACAAGAGGAAGCTAATATTCCCCCATAAAATTAAAACTAGCTAAATCATGTACTAAGAATTTAAGAAAACAACGGAGTTCAAAAAGTAGTCCAAGGTAGTATGTAATTTGAAAGCTAGGCCATAGCACCATGAACACAATCACTTATCTCTATCTCCTCATTCAATGAGCAAACAACTTCAGTGACTTGAGATGAAGAATCACAAGAGATCACTAACAAGCCAGACAGAGATCTCCCTCATTAGAAACCTCATTATCAGTGTATGAGCAAAGGAAGAAAGCCTAACGGGATTTAGTGACTTATTTACTATCCATTATCGCCACAAGCTTTACTTGTTAGCATCTCTCTTTCATTAAAAATCCTTATTTATGCAATTTTCTATCTCTATGTCTCTTTCTTCACCATTAGGTAAAGGCAATCACTCATTGGAGACAGTAAGACAGAAGAGGGAGTTTGGGGTTAGGAAGAAGAGGTTTTAAAAAAGCCAAACCAGCTGAGGAATTTGCAATGGAGCTTTGGGAGAAGGAAACTGAACTACTACCATCCAGAACGAAATCCCTCATCTTTTGTGGGGGGTAGCAGAGGGTGGGGGGTTGTATTACACGGCAAAGAGGGACTGAACCACTGCCAGAGCTGTGAGTAGAGCTAAGGTAGTAATCCAGTCCATGTACTGGGGTGGGGGACTGAGAAGTGCTTACAGGGCTATGCTGGCTGGACAAAACAGAAACTGCCCAAAGGTTTTCCCCAAATGTCAAGAATCTGAATTACTTTGTGTCTCCACTGAATTGATTATGGTCCAGGTGCTGGTGAAGTGGGTGAGAAACAGTCATTAAGCATTAGAGGATCAAAAGAAAGGGGGGAGGGGAACTGCAAATCACCCCCAACAAAACCAAGTGAATGTATAAGGATTTACCTGAAAATATTATTTTAAGCAAGGGAAGATATTTCTTAAGCAAATACTATTATTATGACTATTATTCTCAAGAACGGTCTACCATCAGAGCATGTCTAATGAATGAATCGGGCAGGATCTACTTTCAGAGAGCTTACAATCCAGCTGGAAAACAAATTAGCAAAGCCATAACTACAACACAGGACAATAAATAAAAAAGGTAAGGACAGTATCTATGAAAACATGTAGGACACAAAATGCAGCTTGGGGGAATTCAGGAAGACTAACCAAGTGAAAGGTAATAATAAAATAATTAAAATCAACTGCATAGCACCTAATATTAGCAACCAATTATATATATGTGATAACTGACTTATTGTGCTCAAGTATTTTACTAAATGTAAAAACAGAAAAATTTTTATAGAACCACTTGTAACCTTCCCCAAAACATTTTTTCTCCATGAGGAAATTACATATACTGTGCACACATATAGACTTTTTTTTCCATTCAGCAAAAATATTTAATGTTATAAGTACATTTCCTACAAAATGAATCTGGATATATGCTGTCAAAGAATTTTAACTCACGTATGAAAAGAGGTTATGTAAACAGAAATACTAAAATGGAATATTTTAGGTGATGTGTGGGGGAATCTGAACACATTGCTAGGAGAGCAAAAACGAAAAACACGCAAATAACTGTGGGCACGAACTGACCCTATTCATCTTGAAACCTCAGGGCCTCACACAGTGGTGGACACACACATGTAAATGTATGCTGGGGGTCTGAATGAAATCAGCACATATCCCAAAAGCTAAACCCAGGTGGGTCTTAAAGGATTAGGCAGGAGTTTGCGGGTGAGGGTGGAAGTCTTGCAGACAGATGAACTTAGATGTTTCGGGAAAGGGTGGACTGTTCAAGGTGGAAGCGAAGGGTTAACAGTGGGGTGGACAGAAGTGGAGAGGGGAAACGTAGAACCAAAGCACCATGGGGAGGTCAAGCTGGAGGGTGAAGCGCTACACAAAATTCAGATTTTGGAATGTTTAAGCAAAGGCAATGAAGACATCAAAATTTAAAAAGTCTTGCTTTGTATTAAACAAGGGTGTTACAGAAGGTGTTTCTTTTCTTTCTTTCTTTTTTTTTAGGAAAATAATTTGGTAATGTGAAGGATGGAGCAAAGAGAAAACTGGTGGCAGGGACCCAACTGCCTACTGCATATTCTTTCCGAGGGCAATGTAAGTGCCACCCTGACCCTGAAGCCAGCTCTCACCACTCCCTCCCCCTCCCCCAGTCTTGGTGACACCTGCAGAGGACATCCTTCAACTCAACCTTAGACACCTGGCAGGTGCCTGGATATTTGCTGAGGAAAGATGTAATCATTTATCTACTTATTACTCCCTTCAGGCTGTCCCCCCTTTACTTTTAACAAGCTCGGGCGTATGTCACAAAAGAGCGCTGGACCCAAAGCAGTCACTGAAGAATGACACCCCACTGCCTTCTCTCAAGTGTTTAACTGGGCCCCGGAATCCTCTCTGCAGACCCATCTGGCTTTCCAAAAGTCCGCTTTGGCCTCTTCTTTTTTCATTCTTTCCTTCCCTTTTTATTTCTATCCACCTTCTTATCTTAATAGTGTATACAGAGAGCAACAAAATACATTTGCTAAAGCAGGAAAAAAAAAACGTAAAAATTCCCTCACCTGTGCAATCCACCTTACTAAATTTCTTTTAACTGGCCATATTTATGTCAATATTTCCGTTACAGTTGTTAGAAGAGTTATATTTTCATTTCATTTCAATATTTTATTGCTTCAACATTTGTTATTGCATGTGAATACCTAATGTATATTTATCCTTTAGAAAGCTGATTTAAATTCCAGTATCAACTCTTTCTAAATAAAACTGCTTAAAAAAAAATAGTGTTTACTTAACACTTTCCTTAAGCACTTTTTTTTTTTTTTTTAAAAGAGTTTATCCATTCACTTGACAGAGAGCCCAAGTATGGGGAGCTGCACGCAGGAGAGGGAGAAGCTGGCTCCCCACTGAGCAAAGAGCCCCATGCAGGGCTCGATTCCAGGACCCTAGGACCATGACCCAAGCTGAAGGCAAGCGGAAGGCAGACGTGCAACCCACTGAGCCACCCAGGCGCTTCTCTTGAGCACTTTAAAAAATCACATGTAAATAATCTTCTCAATCAATTTTCATAGCAATACTGTGGATGAGACCTGCTACCACTTTACAGAGAATAATGGAACAATATGATAAGCAGATTGGGAAGTTCTACAAAAGCATTTTTGCGGAGACACTCCTCCTCCAAACTCTCCGGATCCTCTTATTATCCTGACAAAAGAACCGGTAAACACTTAGCCCAGCTATTCCCCTCCTACTTATCCCTATAAAAAGTAAACACACACTACAACAGAATGGAAACCATTACTACTCTGTAATAAAGGCTCAATGAGGTGATAGCTGTCACTGTCTGTAAGTCTTCGGTGTTATTCATACAACCGTACCACTAGAGCGACCGGCAAGGAACACACCACTTGCTCTTCTGATTCACCAAAGCTTCCTGGCCCTGCCAGCCTGAGGTGTGTGGCACTCCAGAGCGCCGCTGAAGAATTAACAGGAGGAAGCAAGATTCCTAGACGGATTCTATACCGTCGGTCAGAGTGGTTCCCTTCCCCCCCCACCCCCAGCATGACATCCTAACCTCCAAAAACGCTACCTCAATTATGAGAAAGCACCATAAAGGAAGGATCCAGAGGCCAGAGGGTACTGGGGGAGGAAGAGTCATTAAACTTAAGCGTTTAGTGTAGAAAGGAGGAGAAGACACACAGATGAAGGAGAGCAGCGTCCCATAGGATTAGCCAGGTTAGATTTTTTAAGAGAGGCATCTTCCACGACGGTGACATTTTACCTCACTAAGAGGCTAAGGCTAAATTTACAAAAAGTCAGACTCTGACGACTTAGAATACGTTTATCAAGAGACACATTTTTTTTTTCAAGGTACCTTTTGATACGGTACTTTATAAAGATTTCAAAAGGTGCCTAAGGCAAAATTAAGTCATTTTTTTTTTTAAACCGTCAAGTGTGCTGTCTTACACTTTGAGGCTAAAAAAAAAAAAAAAAAATACAGAAGCCTAATTTAATAATGCCTGAAGAGTTCGCCAAAACCAAACTAAATTAGGTTCTTATGTAAAACAAAGACTAAGCCATGCGTTTCAATGACCCTAAACAAGTACATCGCAGAAGATGGTTTAAAAATAGGACACACAAAACTACCCGAGGAAACAGTTCCGGAAGTTGACCGAGTTATCTTCCCGAAACCCGGCTTCCATGTGGAACACAAACAATTCTGCCCAAAGCCCGATCTCCCGGGCGACACCGGTGAAAAGGAGGCTCTGGTGGCTCATCTGCCCCTTCTCGGTTTCCTCCCCACCCCCATCCCCACCAATACTAAAAACGGTAAAAATCCCCGCTTGAAAATCGCAGGCAGGGACCGGCGCCCGAGACACGAGGGACCCGCGGAGGAAGGCGGCGCGCTGCAACGGGGCCCGAGGGCCCGGGCCTGGCAGCCCCCGGGCAGGAAGGGGATTCCTGGGCAGGAGGCGGACCCAGGCGCCCCGGCCCGCCGCGCCGGGCACGCCGCTTTTGTCTGGGCCGGGATGACGGCCCGACGCGAGCCCCCCGCCCGCCCCGCCGTCCGCCTCCTCCCGGTGCCGGCTCCCGCTCAGCCGCGGAGCGGGGTTCGGCCTGGCCTGCGGGGCTCCGAGGCTGCGTCCCCTCCGCGTCCCCGGCCGACCCGCCGCCCGCGCCCCCGCGCCCGGGCCCTCGGCGGCTGCCGCACCTGCATGCCCGGAGCCCCCGGGTCGACCCCTGTGTCCAGGACCGCGATGAGCACCCCCCGCCCGTCATACTCCGGGTAGCGACAGAGGAAGGAGGCGGCCCCGGTCTCTTTCTTGGGCAGGAGGCCGTGGAAGGGGAAGGGCTCCTCGGCCGCGGCGGTGGCCATGGACGCAGGCTGGAGGACGAGGAAGAGGCAAACTGCCAAGCTGCGCGCGGACGAGCGGCGCGAGGACACCCGGGCAGCCGCGGGCCTGGGCGGGGGCGAGGGGCGGGGCCGGACGCCGGCCAATCCCGGCCCGCCAGGGGGAGGCGACCAATCACGTTACCGCTACGTCAGCCAAAGGCGCCGCTCTGAGGCGCTGGGCCCGAGTGTTGCCCTGGCCGCAGTGAAGGGGGCGGAGTCAGAAGATCCTGGTGGAGATTTTGGTTCTGGAACCCGGGGGTGTTTAGGAGCGGAGGCGGCCGCGAGCGAGGGCGCCGTGTGTCCCGAGCGAGGCAGTCTCCGAGGGGCGGGGCAGGAGGTGAGCCGCCAGCCGGGAGTAGCTGGAGCTCGCGTGGGGCGAGCGATGGTTTCCGGACTTGAAGTCGTGGACGAAAGTTTCGGGTCGCCTGCTGCAGGAGCCCCCGCTGCCCCGAGGAAGGGAAGCGGGCGCTCGAACGCCGGAGTCCCTGGAGCCGTGGGACATCGGCGATTTGCCCAGACGTCGGTCTTCTGAAAGTTTCTTCGAGTCACTGCTGTAGGGTTTGCGTTTCCCTGTCTGTCTTCCTGTTTACCCCTTTGATCGCAGCCTGTAGGGTGGGGACCGACCCGAGCTTCGGGCGACAGGAAGTGGCTTCTGCGGCGTTCAGTTGGCCTCGTAGGCAGCTGGCGAAGTGGGAGGCTGAAGTGGGCCCCTCCTGTCCTCACTGATTACATACCTTTGACTTCTGAGATTTCTAAAAAACAGTTTTACCCCTTAAATGGAAGTTCCTCGTTGTTCCTTTAAGGTCCACTCCCTTCTCGAGCCACCGTGTGCCGTTTTTCAGGTAGACGGTGACTGTCAATTGCTCCGAGCCGCACGGGTGGGGTTCCGTAGCGCTCTGTACGTCTGTATTCTCGCCGGAGTAATCTTGAGCCTTTTCGCCTGTGCCAAACAAAGACTCTTTTGGCAATCTGGTGAGGCTTCGGGACCCTTTCCAGCCGTGTTTTTAAACAGCTAAAATGAAATACGTAGGAGTACAAAGGACATTACGTTGACATATAGTTGTCAGAAATATTAAAACCAATAGCAGTACTTTATGTGTGTATATAGTAATAACATATGTGTTTCCTTCCATGAAATCACAGTAAGCAAATAAGCTCCCGTAATGTCAAATTGGTGAAGAGCATAAACGGTATTTTGAGTTATCTGAAATAACTACTATGATGGGAAACTGACTTGTATTGGTGAGAAAGTAACAAACAGTAACTGCTAATACTACTCTGTTTTTTGCCTCCATCTATAACTGAAGAAGACAAATTTAAGAGGTTAGTAAAATAAAGATAATATATATATTTTTTCCTTTTTCCGACACAAGTTTTTGAGCCGCTTGGATTCTACCATGGACCTCAGGTTTAAAATGCCTGATGGAAAGGGAAGCCCTTGTTTTTGCCAGTCTCCAGTCCGCAGGATTTAGAAAATCCTCCATGCACTCCCAGAAACGACTGTAATGGCTGTGGGGTTGTTTTAATGATTACTTGACCATTCACTCGTTTCATAAATCTCGGAGAACCGTGTTCTCTTTAATGGAGAGGAAAAGGAGAAGAGTCAATGCTTTCTTTCCTATTCCCAGCTGTGTTTATGTTGCCTCTAGAGAAGAACTTCAAAATAATAGGAAAGAAAAGGGACAAACCCTAAGAAGATAACCAATGTAGAGCATATAGTGACAGAATGAAATAGCCCCATTTAAAATGAACCATAGTCTAGTCATGTCCTTTTACAAGTGAGCAAACAAAGCCGGACAAGTTAACTGACTGCAGTGAGTTACAAAAACAGTTCATGATGGGATGCCAGGGAGGCTTAGTCCCTCGAGCATCCCATTCTTGATCTTGGCTCAGGTTGTGATCTCAGAGTCCTGGGATTGAGCCCCACATGGGCCTCCATGCTTAGTGTGGAGTCTGCTTGAGATTTTCTCTCTCCCTCTGTCCCTCCCCCTGCTCACTCATACATACTCTCTCTGAGGTAAATTTAAAAGTCTAAAAAAAAAAAAAAAAAAGTTTGTGGAAAAGCTGGCTTTCTGTTCTCACAGTCCCCAGTATTTTCTACCCTGTCACATTGGGCTCTGCTGTAGCACCTATCAAATAGGCTCCTGTAATCATGGTCTTTAAGTTTTTTTTCTTATGGATCCCATAAAAAAGTTTTAGAAAGAGTATGTATCCTCTTGTACAGTTTTAAGATGTTGAAAATTTGTCATGAGTTTAAGAAATTATGAACAATATAATATCTGGCATGTGAAAATATTGGCATTCTTTTAATTTATGATCTATAACAAAAGCGTGTTTTAATATTTAACTTTAAAAATTTTCCTGGGATCAAAGTGTTAACATTTTTCTTTTGGATTAACTTACCTCTTCATTATTAGAAAGCTGATCAAAACACTGTGGGTAAATCTTAAACTTTAATTACAAATTACAACAGAAAGAAAAAACTTACTTAAAATGTGGCTTTTAAAAAGATGCACGAGGGGACGCCTGGGTGGCTCAGTTGGTTAAGCAGCTGCCTTCGGCTCAGGTCATGATCCCAGCGTCCTGGGATCGAGTCCCACATCGGGCTCCTTGCTCTGCAGGGAGCCTGCTTCTCCCTCTGACTCTGCCTTCCACTCTGTCTATGCTCGCTCTTGCTCGCTCTCTCTGACAAATAAATAAAATCTTTAAAAAAAAAAATGCACGAGATTCACATAGGGCTTTTATTAAAGATAGTTTTACTGACAATATTCCAAATTGTCCCTTTATTTGATGCCCCAGGAGCTATTTCACCTGCAGACCGTAAACAATAGCAAGATGCCCTTTTTGCCAAAAAGGGGGAGACCCAGATGTGACAGGTGCAAAGGAGAGTAGGTATATCCTTCCACCACACACATGTCTAAGAGGATTAGTTTAGAAAAGAGATCTGACATTGAATGTCTGGGTATTCATTATCTGTGACTTGGTACCACAGTTTTAACCACTATTTCTTATAACCCTTGAAATCACTTTTAACTCATAATGAAGTCCTTTATTCTTTGTCTTCAAACCGTAGCATTCACGCTCTGTGTTTACATTCTTCGTTCTTCGATTTAATGACATTCTCCGCTAAGAGGAATCTTTCAATGCTGAGTCAGTTTGCAAAACTTGACGAACAGCTTGACAGTTCTTTGGATATGGGAAGGAAACAAGCAGAGGCTACTTGGAGGGAACAATGAAGATACAGATAAATAAAACAAGAGCTTAGGAATGGGAGGAGGAGGTGGTGGTGGAAGGGAAGGGGAGATCCAACAGGATCACACAAAGGCGTCACCTACCCTATCTGGGGCAAAGCAATAGGCTGGACACATGAAACCTTCCCACACAGCATTGTTCAAAGCTCAAAGTGCTGCGCCAGGTGTCCTTGATGTCCACCTCCCATTCCATCACCTGCCCATTTGAGAATGCAGGCCAGTGCAGAGGGGCTGGGAGAGGCAATAGCTTCCCGTGAGTCACCTTCTTTGCAACTATTGTGGCACCACATCATTTAGAGAATATTTTTTAATTGGGTTTCCAAAACTACGTAGGAATTTTGAAGGCTGCTCCTCCCAGGGACCCAAACTTGGAGTGCCAGAAAAACATGTTAGACTTAGGGTTCCAATGAAAGGCTAAACCTAATAATGATCCTGTGTACTCTGACTTGAGCAAGAGAGGCAGAGAGTCCGCTAGTAAAAGCACTTAGAAGTTAAGGCAGTTTGTCCTTTAGGACTAGTTCTGCCACTAATTAGCTTCATGACCTTTAACAAAACCTCAGGGTACTCAACTACAAATCTGGAGGTTTTATCAGAGCTAGATGGGAAAAAGAATCTCTCACACAGGTAATCAAGGACTGCCGTTAGTATCGTGCCGCTGGCATGCGGTGGAGATTCAGTGCGTCAGGGCTCGTCCTCTCATTTGGTGTCCTACTCCCTAAAGTTCAGACTTAGATAAAGTAGACAAAGTGATATTTTTCAAAGAATTATTTAGTTTGCAAAAAATCAATTTAGCATATACTACAACCTTAAAGCCTGTTTCCTTGAGATAAAGAGATCAGTTTGTGAATTTGTGAAACATAATATGGACAGATAAGCTTTTACTATTTCTAGAACTTAATATTTTAAACAAAATATATCTCTGACCTTGTTGAACTATTCCTTTTCCTTTAAGAAGAGAATACAAATGGAGAGCGGTTTATAATAATCTCTATGTGTATGTGTATATGTGTGTGTGTGTGTGTGTGCACACGCATACACCCACATATCCTGGGGTGGTAGTGTTTTGAGGTGCCAAACTGATAATTCTTTGAAGTCTTCTGAAACTGACTAAAATCTTCTGGGGGAAGAAAAAGCTTTTCAGTAAATCATAAAGCATGTTTGCTCTTCCGGGCTAGCTTTGGGGAATATAAAAGGCATTGAGAAGGAAGAAGGAAGAAGAGACTTTAAAAAAAAATTTAAAGTCTTTCAACCCATGGAATGGGAGAAGATATTTGCAAATGACATATCAAATGAAGGGTTGGTATCGAAGATCTATAAAGAACTTCTCAAACTCAACACCCCGAAAACAAATAATCCACTCAATAAATGGGCGGAAGACGTGAACAGACACTTCCCCGAAGAAGACATACAAACGGCTCACAGACACATAAAAAAATGTTCAACATCACTAAACATCATGTTTAGCTGGGGGTACCCGTGAGAATTTGTATTTTTAGTGAAGGCCCAGGTGATTCTTCTCATCAGGATGTTTGGGAAACTACTCTTCAGTGCAGACTTGCCTACTCCGTCCTAAGCTCTATAGTGCAGAGAATTGAAACTGGAAAGTTTCTTTAAGATGTCTGTCCCACTGGGTAAGGTGCTGGCTATCAGTCCCACGCTGCTCTGCCTTGCTTTGTGATACAGGAGCTGGAGCCCAGAAGTATGTCTCCCTTGCCGATTGCCATAGATTTAAGCCCTGCCAGATTTCTAGTTTGTCGTCTCCAAGTTAAGTCCTCCCATATGCTTAAGAACCCACTAGGATTAGGAATCCCCCCTATCTTTGAAACTACATTCAAGGACCTCCATGATGCTAACCGAAGGTAGATTCTTACCTTCTTACTTGACCATTATCAGCAATATTCAATGCGGCTGACTACTGCTTTTCTCTGGACAGACTTTGGTTTTGTCCTTCTTGTTTTCTGGCTTCACTCTGTGTCTCCTTGGCTGACTTCTTCTTTGCTCCTGACCTCTGGCTTAGAGAGGCCTGACAACTCAGCCCATGGACTTCTCTTTTCTAACTACACTGAACTCCCTTGATGATGAAATCTTGGGGCATGGCTTTCAATATCCTCTTTTCACTGAAGAGTCCCAAGTTTGAGTTGCCAGCTTGGTTCTTTCTTCTAAATTCCATCTGCCTGTTTGATACCTAACATCTGATACCTGCTTGGTTATGGAATACAAACATCAAAACTTCACATGACCCCAAATTTCATTGCTGGCCTTACCAGACCGATTCTTCTCCCAGTGATCTTCTTCTCATTTCTGGAAGCATCACGCTTCTAGTTGCCCAGGTCAGAAATCTTGGGATCTTCCTTTTCTCCTCACTCTTCATCACACACCCAGTGCGGCGGCAGACCGTTGGCTCTCTCTTCCAAATGCACCCAGAATCTGAGCCCTCCCGTCACTTCCATTGCGAACTCCTTCATCCAAGCCAACAGGATGTTTTGTCCAGGTTGTACAATCGGCTCCTCTGTCATGATAAGCTAAATTATGCTGTTGTCATCCCTTCCTCATCTGTTCAGGACTCTATGACAAAATAAAAGAATACCACTGACTGGATGGCCAAGGACCGTCTCTGGTACCGGCAATGGCTGCAAAGCTGGGGTAGTGGCGTCACACTTAGTGGATGCTTAGAGCTCATCGAGAGGAGAACGTGTCACTATTGGCAGTGTGACTCTCCTCTAGCCTGGCAGTCTAACCATCCACAGAAAATGCTTTACTCCGAGTTAGATGCTGCACCTAAAGCAAGAGCACATTACCTGAGAGGTAATAGGTGCTCAGCCAATGGTAGTTATTACTAATGAGGAAGTTAGAACTGAAACCTACACCTGCTTTCTACCATCACTCCTTGTGAGCCACCCTATACATCTCATTTAGAGCTGCTGAGAGGGTCAGGCCTTTCAACAAATATTACAGCGCATCGATCATATGCAAATGTTCCATTAGACACAGCAAGGAACACAACAGTTCCTGTGCTCGAGAAACTTCAGTTTCATGTTTCCTGCCATACAATGTGAGGGATCTGGGGCTGTGAACCAATACACTGTTCAGCAAGACAGAGTACTTTTCCTTCCTTCTGTCTCAGCCATCAGAAGGTTCTCTGTGAGACGGCTCTAGGAACAAACCGAAGGTGCTTTAGATGAGCTCCAGAGAGTGGCTCCACTGTCTTACCAAATCCAAGAACCATATTGTACAGCACATCCCTGGAACATAGGCCTCTTGCACAGCTGTAACTTTGTATCTACTGAACAATAGCTCCTCACATCCTCCTACACCATCTCGTAACCACCTTTCTACTGCTTGCTTCTCTACCCTTTGACTCTTAGCTGCCTCTTATGAAAGGACACACGCGCTCATGCAGAATTTGTCTTCCTGTAGTTGACTTAGCTCCTTCGGCATAGTATCTTCCAGGTCCATCCTGGAAATGACAAAAGGCAAATGACAGAATTTCCTTCTTTTTAAAGGTTGAACTACATTCCATCGTATGTACATATTATATATTCTTTGCCCACTCATCTGTCAATGGACATTTTGGTCATTTCCATATCTCAGCTGATGTCAATAATGCTGCAGTGAACATAGGAGTGGAGACAGGTCTTTAAGAAACTGATCTTAGTTCTTTTGGATCTATACCGAGAAGTGGGATTCCTGGGTCAGATGGTGACTCTATTTTCAATTATTTTGGGGATCCTCTGTACTGTTTTCTGTAGTGGCTGCGGCATTTAACATCTCCATCAAAAGTGTACACGGGGGGCGCCTGGGTGGCTCGGTGGGCTGCCTGTGGGTTAAGCCGCTGCCTTCGGCTCAGGTCATGATCTCAGGGTCCTGGGATCGAGTCCCACATCGAGCTCTCTGCTCAGCAGGGAGCCTGCTTCCCTTCCTCTCTCTCTGCCTGCCTCTCTGCCTACTTGTGATCTCTCTCTCTCTCTCTGTCAAATAAATAAATGAATCTTAAAAAAAAAAAAAAAAGAGTGTACACGGGTCCCATCCTCATGCACCGCTGATGGGAATGCACACTGGTGCAGCCACTGTGGAAAACAGCATGGAGCTCCCTCAAAAAATTAAAAACAGAATTTCCATACACCCAGTAATTCTACTACAGGGTACTTTCCAATAATACAAAAACACTAATTTGAAAATAGACAAGCACACCTATAATTTGCAGCATTATTTACAATAGTCAAAATATGGAAGCAATCCAAGTGCCCATCAATAGATGATTGGATAAAGAAGAAGTGGTATGTATATACAATGGAATATAACTCAGCCATAAAAAGGAGGAAATAATGTCATTTGCAACAACATGGGTGCATCTTGAAGGTATAATGCTAAGTGAAATAAGTCAGTCAGAGAAAGACAAACACCATGTGATTTCACTCATATGTGGAATTTAAGAAACAAAACAAACAAAACCCCAGACTAAACAAGAGAGAACAAACTGTTGGTTTCCGGAGGGAGGGCGGTGCAGGAGGTGGGGGGTGTGGAATGGGTGAAATGGGTGCAGGCAATTAAGAGTGCACTTGCCATGATGAACGCTGGCTAACATAGACTTGTTGAATCACTATATTGTACACCTGAAACTAATATAACACTATACATTAATTATGCTGAATTTAGAAGAATAAAATAAAATTCTAAGAAATGAAAGAGTATACACTGGTTCCAACTTCTCACCATCTTGCCAACACTTATTTTTTTTTTAACATCCTAAGAGGGATGAGATAACTCATTGTGATTTTGACTATAATGAAAAAGATCCTAATTCCATTTCTCTGAAATAGAACCCAAAGACCAGAATTAGACTTCTTCCATTTCCAGAATCTCACATAAAAACTTTTCACTTAACATTATATTACTCACATTTTCAGAGTTTAAAAACTTCCTTATAAACAAGATTTGTACATAGTTCAATGAATACAGCAAAAAACTTTTAAGTATTTCCCAATTTTTGAATCCATAAATTGTGTCTAAGTAATTCTATAACAAACATCCTTACAAAACCAGAATCTTGATCGCTTCCCTGATTGCTTTTTTTTTTTTTTAAGTCCCAGAATTGTGGAGTTTCTCAAAGAGCATAAACATCTTCATTTCTTAGTCAAAATGCATGAAATGTTTTCAGATTTGAATTCTGAAAACCTGACCATGTGGGGAAAAGAGTGTTCATGAAGCAAGAAGGCATGAATATGTAGGTAAACAGATTCTAATTAGGTGACTTGAACCAAATAACCGTGGTGGCCAGTTTTTTTGAAAGAATTTCAAGCCAAATGAACCAAAGTCACTCTCCGATACTAGAAGACAGCTCAGCAGGTAGAATGGAGCCCTGGGTAGAAGAACGAGAGAATGTCCTCACAAAAGAGAGTCTTCAGCCGTGGTCCATCCTGAAGATGAACTGATTTTATAAAAGATGATTAGAACTATTCCTGGCACATGGGGAGAGATAGAGAAGGATTTGCTGCTTTGCTTAAGTGCTTGTCATATTTACAACTGAAAACTGGCTACAGTGGAAAGTAAACGGCAAATCTACGTATTGTAGGAAAGTACACTCTTTTTTTTAAAAGATTTTATTTATTTATTTGGCAGACAGAGATCACAGGTAGGCAGAGAGGCAGGCAGAGAGAGAGGGAAGCAGGCTCTCCGCTGAGCAGAGAGCCTGATGCGGGGCTTGATCCCAAGACCCTGAGATCATGACCTGAGCTGAAGGCAGAGGCTTTAACCCACTGCACTATATGTTCAGTTTCACAATTATAATTCCATCATAATTATCCTTATCAGTAGCAAAAATTTCTCAGCTTCTTATCTAAACTTTGGTTCAGGATCTGTTTGTGTGAGTGTGTGAGTAGCTGCTAGAAAAATACGGGGTATCAAAAGTTATCGGTTCAGGGTTTTTCTACTTGGGATTGGTTTTGCAATAGTGCCACCTTCTGGTTAGAGTTTGCTTTTACAAGCAGGCATCGTGCGCAGACTCCTTCCCGTCCTGTCTGGTGCGTTGTGATTTTGGGCCAGGGAATCCCTTGAACAAGCGGTGGTAAATCAGTCTCAGCAGATTACCTGCTCAAGGAGCTGTCCTGTTGGGTGTGATAGGATGGAAAAGCATTCAGAATACAGGAAACTAAGAAGCAATGCTAAGCATATAAGTAAACCCCTACTGTGTCTGAACTTGGAATACTTCCTGGCGTCTGATGGAATGATTCTCCTTTAGAAAGTTACAGTGGAAATTACTGCCAGTTCTCCTCTAGGGTTTTTATAGATTCCTGCCCCACGTTGAGGTCTTTCATCCATTTCGAGTTTATCTTTGTGTGTGGTGTAAAAGAATGGTCGAGTTTCATTCTTCTATACACAGCTGTCTAATTTCCCCAGCACCGTTTATTGAAGAGGCTGTCCTTTTCCCACTGGATGTTTTTTCCTACTTTGTTGGAGATATTTGACCATAGAATTGAGGATCCATATCTGGGCTCTCTACTCTGTTCCATTGGTCTGTGTGTCTGTTTTTGTGTCAGTACCATGCTGTCTTGGAGATCGCAGCTTTGTAGTAAAGTTTGAAATCAGGTCACGTGATGCCCCCAGCTTTGTTTTTCTTTTTCGACATTTCCTTACTGATTTGGGGTCTTTTCTGGACTGTGGATTCTGAGACACAAACTGATGGTTTCGGAGGGGAGGGGTGGATGGATGAGCTTGGTGGTGGGGATTAAGGAGGGCACGTATTGCGTGGAGCAGTGGGTGTGGTGCATAAACAATGACTCTTGGAACACTGAAAAAATAAAATAAAATTAAAAAAAATAGAAAGTTACAGTGAAACTGAATAAGTTGCTGAAAAGGCCAGATGAAATGATTGTGTCTAAAAGTCTCTCTCTCTCTGTTTCCAAACCTGCTGTGTGCATAGGTCAGGAACCACCTAAGAAGGGTCTTTGGGCCACTAGAGTGCCTACTTAGTTTTAATGTAAGCATTTGGATGTAACCATATGAGTCCATCTACAGCGATGGTTGTCAAACCTACCCCTCACCCTCTCCCCTGTAAAGTAGGAAGTTAAAATTTGAAACAACTGCTGTCCGTACACTTGGGTTTTCAAAAAAGCTCCTCCCATTTTTATTTTGGTAAAAATAATGTCTTACAGCAATTTGTATTCAACAGAACACAATATGTATTCAGATCCAATAGTAAAGATCATTTACAGCTCAATTCGGGTCCAAGACGTGTACAGTTCCCCACCTTTCTCACTCGTTCATTTTCTCACTCAGAGAAGCTTGTAGAAAGAATGGGAGTCTTTTTGTTATAGGAAAACCCTTGAATTCCCTCTAGGGTGCAAAGCCCAAGGACTTTGTCACTACGTTTGTTCTTGGATCCAATCTCAGGGTAAAGATAAGAAAATTCCCTCCTATCAAGCAGCTCCTGGTTAACATGAAATTGACAATTTGTTAGTAGCAACAATTTACTTGCGACAAATGTCACACATGATCAAGACAGTTCAGACAGAACCCCTCAGGCTGAGAATCTCCCATCTCAATGTCCCAAATTCAATGGCTACGCGCAGGTACACTCTTTATTCTTGTTTATTCAATCTTTCACCATGGATGGATCGGAAGCAAAATCTCCCCATGGCAAGGCCACAAACACCTTACTGAACTAACATCTGGGTGTGTGAAATCCTTTGTTGTAGTATGATACTTTTAAGCAAAGAACATACTAATTCTCAGTTATAGATAATAATTCAGAGGTCTTTCCTGAGAGAGAAAAATGACACCTAAAGGAGTAACTGGCTTGTTTTTTGTTGTTTGTTTGATTCTAAACTTGTTAAACAGACTTTTCACCAGAAACTGAAGCTGACTCAAAGGGCCTGTTCTCATTTGAGGCACACAAACCAAACTTTAGTCCTGAATTGATACATGAAAATTATGAAAATGATAATAGTTATTTCTCTTTGTTCCTTCTCTAAGTCTCTTAAATCTCTGTCTCCCCACGCCCCGCCCCCCCGAGCCCATACACTCTTGTGAAAATTGCTGCTGTAATCCAAATCTCTTGCTATCCCAGCTAAAAGTAGATTTGACAGACTAGATCTAGTGGCTTGTAAATATAGGTTTCCCTCAAAGAACCAAGACCTGAGTGCTGTTCCAAACAAGGATGAACCTATAGACATCTCCAGTTCACCTGCTATATTAGGATTTGGGAGACCATTAGTCAGAGGCTTACTTACCTCCTACACAAAAGTATTTCAAGGTCTGTAGGAGTGTTCTTAAGTCAGGTTTGATCAATCTTTATTATTTTCAATTTATGGTTTCCCAGATACTCAAGTTGGCAAAATCTTCTTTTTTTAATTTTAGAAAAGCAAGTTCCTTGATTAGTTTTTTTTTTTTTTTAAGATTTTATTTATTTATTTGACAGAGAGAAATTACAAGTAGTCGGAGAGGCAGGCAGAGAGAGAGAGAGAGGGTAGCAGGCTCCCTGCTGGGCAGAGAGCCCGATGCGGGACTCGATCCCAGGACCCTGAGATCATGACCTGAGCCGAAGGCAGCGGCTTAACCCACTGAGCCACCCAGGCGTCCCCCTTGATTAGTTAATAACACTATTCTATACTTGAGAGTTGCTGAGAGTAGATCTTCAGTGTTCTCACCACAAAAAGGAAATAGTAATTATGTGATGTGATGCAGGTGTTGGCTAATCTAGGGTGGTGATCATTTTGCAATATATAAGTGTATCAAATCAACACCTTGAAGTTACACAGTGTCATATGCCAATTAAAAAAAGAAAAGAAAAACAAGTTCTTTATCTGCCCTCGTTAGCCATTTTTAATGATTTCATGTGGCTATCAGAATTAATAACAGAGAGACTTAAAGAGATCTTCTTTGTCTCTGAGAACATGTACAGTATAGCATGATCAAATAAGAGACGGCTGAGGGGAGAGGGTTGGGGATGGGCAAAATGGGGAAGGGGAGTGGGAGGTATGGGCTTCCAGTTTTGGAAAAAATATGTAGCTAAAAGCTACAGCACAGGGAATTTAGTCAATGGTGCTGTAATAGGGTTGTATGGTGATGGATGGTAGCTACCCACCTTGGTGAGTATAATCATGTATAGACTTGTTGCATCACTATGTTGTACACCTGAAACCAAAGTACCATTGTGTGTTAACGATACTTCAGTTAAAAAAAGGAAAAAAAAAAAAACCTAAACCCAAGTGTTGATAAGTGTAGGCTTTTGAACCCAAGATGGCTGCCTTGAACCTTTTGAAAACCCATGAACCCTCCATGTTTAAACTGAGGGGAACTATAATTTAATTTGTTCAGCTAAATAAATCATTCATAGAGGAGGAGAGATTTGGTGCTTAAGACCTAATTGACCATAAAACAAAGAGCTAGATTTAATATAATCGTGTTTCTGCTTATAATAAAATCTCTCTATAAATGTTATCCTAAAAATGAATCATTAAACCTGTCGCTGGCTTCCATGTGACTCTGGCTTGTTGCTCCCCAAATGCTTCACACCGCCAAACTCCATTGCTTTTCTGTAACTGCACATCTGGTTTCCCCACCTTGCATTGTTATCCTCAAGCAGTACCTCTGTCAACATGTTCTTCAACATCTCCCGCCCACTAACGCTGCAAATGTCTATGATTCATGATTTCTCCAGCAGTGAACCATCCCACCTGTGGTTCTTCGCCTGGTCCTTCAGGGACTCCCAGGGCATCGTGGCTTCTGTTGGTTGGTTTCCTTCTCCACCTTTGGCTGTTGGATTCTGGTCTCTGACTCTGGCAGTAGCAATGCTATCGTGTCTACCCCCGCCCCCCGCCCCCCTCACCCCTGCCTCCATTCCACTGTCCTCCATCTTGTCTCCAGCAGGTCCCTTTCAGGACCCTTTCTCGGTTATCAGCCAGACAGCAGCAGAGGAACCTCAATTTTTATATCGATGCCTGACCCTAATATCGCTTTGTAGCCATCCCTGGTGTTAGCCTTAATTAATTAATTAATTTTTTAAAGATTGTATTTATTTATTTGACAGACAGAGATCACAAGTAGGCAGAGAGGCAGGCAGAGACAGAGGAGGAAGCAGGCTCCCCGCTGAGCAGAGAGCCCGATGCGGGGCTCGATCCCAGGACCCTGAGATCATGACTTTAACCCACTGAGCCACCCAGGCGCCCCTGGTGTTTGCCTTAATTTAATATCTACATTAACCTGCTTAAAATTTTTCCGAAGTTACTACTTGCATTTGCATCCATTCTGCCAATCAACAAGTATCCCACAGATCTGGCATTTAAAACCTCCTGCAAATGCAACTCAAATAAAGGGTTCAATTTAGGAAGAGCCTTCAACACACCATCTGGAGAGATCAGTAGTCAGCTCTAATGGAATAGACATCCGTGCAGTCCGTAGTAACAGCTCCCTACTAGCAAAGCTCTTCAACATCTTCAGACTGAGAAAAATACTGTATGTGTAGAATGATTCTTTTCCATGACTCTCAAGGAAAAAGGAACGGCTAATATTTCTGGAGAAATTAGCTCTAACCCTCAATGAATGAAGATGAGAGGAGATATTTTCTTCCAATGCAGCAATTCAGCTGGAAAAGTGTGATTTTGGGGGACTTTTCTTTCCTTTGAAAAATAACATACTCAGACGCTCATAAAGCAGGTCCATGGGTAGGTGTGAGTTAAGGGCTGAGAGCTGGGGAGGAGTAATGAAAGCAGGAGGTCGAGGCACTCTATTTTCATTTTAGTATTTAACAAGTAGGGGTGCCCCAGGGTGACCGCACTGGGTGAGGCCAGCATCAGAGGGAGGTGCTCAGTGTCAAGAACAGGTGGGACCCACAGTCCTGGAACAGGAGAGGGACGGCCTTGTGTGAGATTTGCACATGTAGCTTCTGCACGTGCTCCTTTGTAGACTGTCAGCTGCCGCAGTTCCAATGTCTTTTCTGTCCCTGACAGCCCTCCCCTGCTGAAGGATTTCCCTCCCTCTCCCCCAGGTTTGTCCATTTCACTGAATTTCTGGGACATACAGGCTCCTAAGTTGAGGACAGAGGAATGTGCCCATACTGGGGGGCATGCCTTCCAAGGCAGAGGGCATGCACGGGTAAGAGTTTTCTTTGCTGTTAGGCAAAACCATACACTCTAGTAAGAGTGACTAGGTATTGGAAGAAGTCTTTGATATAATAGATGCTTAGATTTCCTTTCTTTCTTTCTTCCTTTCTTTCTTTCAAGATTTTATTTATTTGTCAGAGACAGAGAGAGAGTGAGAGCACAAGCAGGGGGAGCAGCAGAGGGAAAAGCAGGCTCTCAGCTTAGCATGGAGCCCAATGTGGGGCTCCATCCCAGAACCCTAGGATCATGACCTGAGCCAAAAGCAGAAGCTTAACTGACTGAGCCACCTAGGTGTCCCATTTTTTTTTTTAAAGATTTTATTTATTTGTCAGAGAGAAAGAGAGAGAGAGAGAAAGAGAGAGAGAGAGATTGATTGATTTAGATTTTCTGAGCAAAGTGATTTGAGCAAAATAGATATTCATAAATATTTATGAGTAATGGTTGTTAGGACTTACATTATTCATACAAGCCCAGCATTCTGGTTGGAGAAATGGATATTCTGAGGAAATAAGCCAACCCCATATTTCTAAGTCTGAAAAAACCTAAGGAAACAATCTAATATCATAAATTCCCTACCAGACTGCTATTTCCCAATTGTTTATGCTGAATTCTGTTGAGCATGCATATGTGACGACTGCTCAGACGACGATCCCCCATGACGCCCCCTCAAATGGGAAGGCATCTGTTTGGTCTCGGTTGGGAAAGCTTGCTAAAAATGTCTTCAGTTTGGCGTGAAATCAGCTTATTGGAACAGGGTATACTCCAAAGTAAACGTTTCCTACTTTTCTTTTTTTAGTAAGATATTTCATATTTATGATCTATCTCCGGAGGATCTAGGGACTTCACACATTGCATTTTTTAAATGTGAAGGTGAGGACATAGTCTTGGTCGTGAAAAGTAGTAATTGTGTTAATTACCAGAGATGAGAGTGTAACTAAATATTTTTAAAAATGTATTCCTGAGATCATGAAGACACATGGATGTATTTAGTTAAGCAGAAAAATCAACTCCCACCCTAAGCCAAAAATATGACATCTAACAAAATTTACTCCAAAAGGAGGATTTTCGTAGTTTGTTTGGTAATAAACTAAAATTTTATGTTCTAGACAATAGAGAACGATTCAAGCTCTTTGTGTCTTCAAAAAGTAACAAATTCACTTACTTAGAATATGTAATACTCTCTGACAGGGGAACACTAACCGGTCACTTTCCAATGCTTTAGTGACACATGAGAATTTACTCCAAATGGGTATCTTCAATAGTAACACTGGGGCTTAGTGCCCTATGAGAGTGACGCGGTGACAGGGAGATATTTGTGAGCTCGAAACTGGTGATGTCATAAGTGTCAATGATGGCTAAAATAATAGTGTTGGAGTAACAGGTATCTTCATACCAGAAGGTCTCTCTCCAAGGTAACCCTGGTCATCTCTTTCTGTTTGCTTCATGAGAAAATACTCATTGACCTAAAACTGTGACTTACATTTCATAATTGGGCGGGCGATTTCACACCCTTCCGGTGTCTCTACCAGATTTGTTCCTTCAGTACCAGGGTGAGTGTTCTATTTACTAGAGTTGAGATTTAGGGACCATGTGCAGCAATAAAAGAAAGGTCCAGGGCTGAAGCAGAATGTTATGGTCGCGGTGGAGGAGTGTGTTGAGATGAAGGGAAGCAGTGACGAGTCTGTGGAAAGACATCTTCGGGGGGAGGCCAACTTGTCTGTCATTGCTGCACAGGGCGCAAACGACTTCTGTAATCCATGGTGCCTTCAACCATTCTTGATTTCCCCAGCCACCCTGGGTGTCATGACCATGGTCAGACACCTCTGGACATGTCTTTGTTTCCTGAGGTGCACACAAGGGGATTCGGAGTTACATAGGACATCATTAGATTAAAGATACAATGGATTTCTATGGTTAGTTGAGGGCTGCAGGCCGCAGAGGAGTCGAAGGAAGTGTCGACCATATTAAACTGGGAAAAAGAAGAGAAGCAGTGCAGCCTGAGACCTGACTGCAACCAGGGACACAAGTGCCACAAGGGCCCTTTCTTCCAGCTCTTGACTCTGTTTTACTCAGGATGTTGGTTTCATTCTCTTATTCCGTGCACTTCCTGCATTTGATGGATGTACGGCCCCTGAGTTTAATGTCTTATGGTTCCACAAAGGGAAGATTACCCTTTAGTGCTCTTCAGCAATCAGGTCAAATATCTTTATAATAGTGCTGGGGGGATGGGAAGGTGGCATTTCGTATTTCTGAGTCAGTCAAAATCCCAAGGAAGTCCCACTGGAACAGCTCCACTTGCGGACCTATCCTCCTGCATCAGCTGGGGGCGGACGGGTGGGGTCACTGGGAACAGGGAGCCACCATTCCAACCAGGGGCACAGAGCAGGCCAGCTCTCGGGGAGAGGGACATGCGCTTGGAGGACGCATCATGGATTTTGAGCACAGGAATAGGATTGTTCCCTCTAGTTGTGAGTCAAGAAGTCAATTCCTTTCATTATTGCTCTGTGATTGTCCCCAATTTTATTTCACTGAATTCCAAGCTTAATTTCTTGTTTCTCTTGTTTTATTAAGCACCATAATGCCTAAAAGATGCTCAAAAAGATTTTTGCTAAATTGAATGGGGTTTGTTTTCATGTCAATGATGGCATGCAAATACATTTTACAATTTTCAAATATGGAGTTGAAAGTTCCAGAAACGAGTATTCCATATTTCCTTTCCACACCTGTCACAAATGTTTCATTTTGTAAGGAGCTGTAGTCACAACCCTTGGTTCTTGCTTCCCATACACCAGTGAAGTCCAGAGATTAAGGGGAATATCTACCTACTTTCTTTTTAAAATTCACAGTAAAGTGGCTGTACAAAAGTGCAGAAGGGCTAAGGTGGTGTCACATATTGGGCGTAGCTGTCATACTACAGGGCTCATAATGAATTACATGATGCACTTCCTACAGAAAAGGCTTTATTAAATAAAACAAGGCAGAGTCATTGCGAAGAGAGAGCATGAGTCTCCCATTCTTATTTCTCTAGTTATGCCAAGAAAGATGTACCAGAGTCCATTGGACACACACTGTGCGTTTGAAGTTCAGTGAAGAGACCATCCCACTACAAGTTTTATGGGACCAGATTAAAAGCAACCAGGTCAATGAGGAACACAGCATCTGTTTGGAAACCAAACAGTCTGGATTTGGGTGCCAGGTGATTAAAAGGATACCAGTTACTCAGAACCTGATAACTTTGGAAGACATGGAGGGATAGAGCCACCAGAACTATGGGAAGATATGCTTAGAAACAGCTCTTCCTGCTGGAAGAAGGGGGCACTCTTTCTACTTGTGGAAGCTGGCCCGTTACCCTTGGAGTCATTTTTTGGGGTAAGGAGTATAGGGGTACAGAGAAGAAAGATTGTTTTTAAACTAGGGGCCAATATGAACTGGATATTTTCCATTTACTCCTACAAGACCACTTTCCATTTTTCTTTGCCCTTCTCTGTGCTCCAGGTGATGACCTTTCTATATGCCCCTTTCCTCTCTCTTTCGGCCAATGGGAGGCCTTGGTGGGATGGAATGGGGAAGGTGGGGAAGGCCAGGGTGTCTACTTCCCAAAACTTCAGTCTTTCTGTGAGTTGGGCTTGTCCCTCTTCAGTAAGGCTACATCTCTTGTTGGTTGTCACTCTTCTATTATAGCTACTGTCTGGTTTCCAGTACCTGCTCCCTGACCTTGCCCCTTGACAATGGTAATAACTACTCCTAAAATGTGACAGCAGCCCTGTCCTTGGCTGGACCAAAGTTCCTTCACTGAAATGGGACCTTGGTGACACATACTATGTCCATCACAACCTTACTAAGTCCTCATCTATATTCAACGCCACCGTCCCCAGTCTTCCAAGTCTTTCCCAAATTGAAATTTCATTGGTTCTGATTTTAACTCTTTATTCATATTTAATAAACTGAACTTCCACTGTAAACCTGAACAAATTTAAGATTTATTGAAGGTATATTGAAGATTTATTGATTCACAAATCGTTGTCTTTTGTATTTTTCACAGTAGCTATGTAAGATGTATTATACGTCTCCTTTTGAGTCTCAGAAAGACTGAGCTCAAGACATCATGTCTGTTTGGTGTGGATATCTACATCATAACCACTACGCCACACTTCCTAAATCCTTCATGAAACAAGGCAAACTAATTTCCTAATTCAAGGAGAAGCAAGAACATATCCCGCTCTACTCTTTGTCAGTTCTGTACATAAAATGAAGATGAAGTTAGGACCAAACAACCGTGTTAGAATCAGTCATTTGTAAGCTACCTGTTTAAACATGCTAATTTTTTTTCTTAAACTCATTCTGAGTTTTGTCCCTAGAGAGTCTTCAAGCTGTTGCTTCTGCCTGTCTTGGCTCTGTTCTGACCATCTACTCATTTGTCTTAAAATCAATTCACCATGGCTTCTGGATCCTTTCCTTCTTTTTTCATCATAAACCCCCATCTGTTTGCAGTTGATTCCAACCCCACTCCCTTCCTTGGCTCTGCTCTGCTTTAAAAAAAAAATTATTTAAATTCAATCTAGTTAACATATACTGAATCATTAGTTTCAGAGGTAGAGTTTAGTGATTCATCAGTTGCATGTAACACCCGGTGCTCATTCCATCAAGTGCCCTCCTTAACGCTCATCACTGTCACCCCATCCCTGCCACCCTCCTCCAGCAACCCTCAGTTTGTTCCTTGAGTTAAAAGTCTCTTATGGTTTGCCTCCTTCTCTGTTTTATATTATTTTATTTTTTCTTCCCTTCCCTTACATTCATCCTTTTTGTTTCTTAAATTCCATGTATGAGTGAAATCATATGATTATTGTCTTTCTCGGATTGACTTATTTCGCTTAGCATCATACACTCTAGTTCCATCCATGTTGTTGCAAATGGCAAGATTTCATTTCTTTGGATGGCTGAGTAATATTCTAATGTATATACATATATAATATATATAACATTCTAATATATATATATACACATATGTGTATATATATATATACACAAACATATGTGTATATATACACACACATGTTTATGCATTCATCTGTTGATGGACATCTGGGCTCTTTCCATAGTTTGGCTATTTTGAACATTATTGCTATAAACATTGGGGTGCAGGTGCCCCCTTTGAATCACTATGTATCCTTTGGATAAATACCTACACAGTTGCTGGGTCATAAGGTAGTTCTATTTTTAACTTTTTGAGGAACCTCCAGTGTGGCTGCTCCAGTTTGCATTCCCAGCAACAGTGTAAGAGGGTTCCCCTTTCTCTGCATCCTCACAAATATCTGTTGTCTCCTGACTTGTTAATTTTAGCCATTTTGACTGGTGTGAGGTGGTATCTTTTTTTTTTTTTTATAAACTAAGGTTATTCTTTATTTTTGATGCCTTGACACAACCTTAAATTTCAACCTGCATTTTAATTTAGATTCATTCCAAAAAGTATGTCATGTTAAAATTTGACAAGGGGGGCTTCATGTAATTGTTTCAAACTAAATTAAGCAATCTTGTTATACATGCAAAATAATATATGTATAAAGTTATTCATTTTAGCATTGTTTTTTCTTTCTTTTTTAAATTTATTTTTTATTTATTTTCAGCATAACAGTATTCATTATTTTTGCACCACACCCAGTGCTCCATGCAATCCATGCCCTCTATAATACCCACCACCTGTTACCCCAACCTCCCACCCCCCGCCCCTTCAAAACCCTCAGATTGTTTTTCAGAGTCCATAGTCTCTTATGGTTCACTTCCCCTTCCAATTTCCCCCAACTCCCTTCTCCTCTCTAACTCCCCATGTCCTCCATGCTATTTGTTATGCTCCACATATAAGTGAAACCATATGATAATTGACTCTCTCTGTTTGACTTATTTCACTCAGCATAATCTCTTCCAGTCCTGTCCATGTTGCTACAAAAGTTGGATATTCGTCCTTTCTGATGGAGGCATAATACTCCATAGTGTATATGGACCACATCTTCCTTATCCATTCGTCCGTTGAAGGGCATCTTGCTTCTTTCCACAGTTTGGCGACCATGGCCATTGCTGCTATAAACATGGCCCTTCTTTTCACAACATCTGTATCTTTGGGGTAAATACCCAGTAATGCAATTGCAGGGTCATAGGGAAGTTCTATTTTTAATTTCTCCACACTGTTCTCCAAAGAGGCTGCACCAACTTGCATTCCCACCAACTGTGGAAGAGGGTTCCCCTTTCTCCACATCCTCTCCAACACATGTTGTTTCCTGTCTTGCTAATTTTGGCCATTCTAACTGGTGTACAGTGATATCTCAATGTGGTTTTAATTCGAATCTCCCTGAGGGCTAGGATACAAAGTCAATGTACAGAAATCAGTGGCTTTCTTATACACTAACAATGAAAATACAGAAAGGGAAATTAGAGAATCGATTCCATTTACTATAGCACCAAGAACCTTAAGATACCTGGGAATAAACCTAACCAAAGAGGTAAATGATCTGTATCCGAGGAACTACAGAACACTCATGAAAAAAATTGAAGAAGACACAAAAAGATGGAAGACCATTCCATGCTCTTGGATTGGAAGAATAAACATTGTTAAAATGTCTATACTGCCTAGAGCAATCTATACTTTTAATGCCATTCCGATCAAAATTCCACTGGTATTTTTTAAAGAGCTGGAGCAAATAATCCAAAAATTTGTATGGAATCAGAAGAGACCCTGAATCGCTAAGGAAATGTTGAAAAACAAAAATAAAACAGGGGGGCATCACGCTACCTGATTTCAAGCTTTACTACAAAGCTGTGATCATCAAGACAGCATGGTACTGGCATAAAAACAGACACATAGACCAGTGGAACAGAGTAGAGAGCCCAGATATGGACCCTCAACTCTATGGCAAATAATCTTTGACAAAACGGGAAAAAATAGACAGTGGAAAAAAGACAGTCTCTTCAATAAATGGTGCTGGGAAAACTGGACAGCTATATGTAGAAGAATGAAACTCGACCATTCTCTTACACCTTTCACAAAGATAAACTCAAAATGGATAAAAGACCTCAACATAAGACAGGAATCCATCAGAATCCTAGAGGAGAACATAGGCAGTAATCTCTTCGATATCAGCCACAGCAACTTCTTTCAAGATGTGTCTCCAAAGGCAAAGGAAACAAAAGCGAAAATAAACTTTTGGGACTTCATCAAAATCAAAAGCTTCTGCACAGCAAAAGAAACAGTCAAGAAAACAAAGAGGCAACCCACGGAATGGGAGAAGGTATTTGCAAATGACAGTACAGACAAAAGGTTGATATCCAGGATCTGTAAAGAACTCCTCAAACTCAACTCACACAAAACAGACAATCATATCAAAAAATGGGCAGAAGATATGAACAGACACTTCTCCAATGAAGACATACAAATGGCTATCAGACACGTGAGGTGGTATCTTATTGTGGTTTTGATTTGTATTTCCCTGATGCCCAGTGATGTGGAACACTTTTTCATGTGTCCGTTGGCTGTTTGGATGTCGTCTTGGCAGAAATGTCTGTTCATGTTTTCTGCCCATTTCTTGACTGGGTTTTTTGTTTATTGGGTATTGAGTTTGATAAGTTCTTTATAGGTCTTGGATACTAGCCCTTTATATGAAATATGATTTGCAAATACCTTCTCTTATTTTATAGGTTGCCTTTTGGTTTTGTTGACTGTTTCCTTTGCTGTGTGAAAGCTTCTTATCTTGATGGCATCTCAATCATTCATTTTTGCCTTTGTTTCGGTTGCCTTTGGAGACATGTCTAGCAAAAAGTTGTTGTGGCCAAGGTCGAAGAGGTTGCTACCTGTGTTCTCCTCTAGGATTGTGATGGATTCTTGTGTCATATTTAGGTCTTTTATCCATTTTGAGTCTATCTTTGTATACTGTGTAAGAAAATGGTCCAATTTCATTCTTCTACATGTGGCTGTCCAGTTTTCCCAACACCATTTGTTGAAGAGACTGTCTTGTTTTCATTGGGTATTCTTTTCTACTTTGTCAAAGATTAGTGGACCATAGAGTTGAGGATCCATTTCTGGGTTCTCTATTCTGTTCCATTGATCTATGTGTCTGTTTTGGTGTCAATAGCACTTGATGATTATAGCTTTGTAATAGAGCTTGAAGTCTGGAATTGTATACCTCCAGCTTCGGTTTTCCTTTTCAACATTCCCTTGGCTATTTAGGGTCTTTTCTGGGTTCCATACCAAGTTTAGGAATGTTAATTTCAGCTCTGTGAAAAATATCTGTGGTATTTTGATAAAGATTGCACTGAATGTGTAGATTGCATTGGGTAGCATAAATATTTTAACAATATTGATTCTTCCAATCCATGAGCATGGGGGTGTTTTTCCATTTCTTTGTGTCTTCCTCAGTTTCTTTCATGAGTGTTTTATAGTTTTCAGAGTACAGATCATTTACCACTTTGGTTAGGTTTATTCCCAGGTACCTTATGGTTTTTGGTATAATTGTATATGGGATTGATTCCTCGATTTCTCTTTTTTTTCTGCTTCATTGTCAGTGCATAGAAATGCAACTGACTTCTGTGTGTTAATTTTGTATCCTGCAACTTTGCTGAATTACTTATCAGGTCTAACAATTTTTTGGTGGAGTCTTGCTCTGCTTTTGCAGTTCTGGATTTTCAGATCTTACATCATAGGCAGTTTGACTAGCCCTCCGCAAGTTTTGGGGGGAAAGAAGGCACCTTACAGGGGAAGATGGAGTTCCCTTGGCACTGGGCTTAACTAGTGGATGTCGCCTTTGTGCAAATAAGATACAGCCCCGAGTTTGGATGGCACATAGTTTGGCTGGAGGATCAGGAGCTGAAAGACCACTGGTATACCCGGGGAAAGGCAAAGGATTTAATGTGACCAGAGCCTACAATGTGGGATTGTGGGGTGGAGTGTCAGGGTAGGCAAAAAGAGCCATAAGTAAGTATAATTACAGTAAGATCATTTTTAACAAAATGCTCAAGTCAGCAGGGATATGGATAATTAAGCATAAATCCCAAATACATTTGATTATGTTGATAAAAGTTATCTTCAGCACCCATTGCCTATGTTGTGCCCCCTTCTCCCCACCTGTGTTACACTGCTTTTGTAACAGAATAGAATTTCTAGTTAATAGTGGGTGTTTCTGAGTCCCACACAGGTAACAGTTTGCTATTATCCGAAACTTCAGGAAAATAAACACTCAATGTTTTAAAGAAGGCATATATGAATAAAAGCAGTATGCCAAAGTTCACTAGAAATGACTTGTAGTGGGTTCAGTGGTGTTCTCCTAAAAGATAAGTCTAAGTAGTAACCCTTGGGAACTTGTGCTTTTGACCTTATTTAGAAAAGGGTTTCTGAAGGTGTAGCTTAGTTAAGGATCTGGAGATGAGGACATCCTAGATATGGGGGGGGGGGGGGAATTCAAATGGTAGGTTTGGGTTTTTTTTTTTTTTTTTTTAAGATTTTATTTATTTATTTGACAGAGAGAGATCACAAGTAGGCAGAGAGGCAGGCAGAGAGAGAGAGGAGGAAGCGGGCTCCCTGCTGAGCAGAGAGCCCGATGCGGGACTCGATCCCAGGATCCTGAGATCATGACCGAGCCGAAGGCAGCGGCTTAACCCACTGAGCCACCCAGGCGCCCTTTTGTTTTTTTTTTAATAAGAGAGAAGGGAAGGAGTTCTGACACGGAGATATACGGAAACACCATGTGAAGACAAAGAAAGAGACAGGAGTTACGTAGCTACAAGCCAAGGAATGCCAAGAAATGCCACGACCACTAGAACCAGGCAGGGGCAAGGAGTGACTTTCCTTCAGTCTTCAGAGGAGCGCGGCCTGTGGATACCTTGATTTTACTTCTGGTCTTCAGAACTGGGAGAGAATACATTTCTGTTATTTTCAGCCACCAAGTTTGTGATAATTTGTTATAGCAGCTCCAGGAGAGTAATATATAGCTTTTAATTGAGTAGGGCTAGAGTCTTATCCATAATCATCTCTCTAAAATAGAGTAGAATTTTCAGAGCTATATGGATTTGTCATCATCCTGGCCATATTCAGAAGGTATAATCTCATGACTAAAGTCATTTTCTCAAGTCTTTCAATAATGGTCTAATATTTAGCCAAATTTAGGTACACATTAGTTTAAATCTTTGATCTTTGCAAAGATTTTAAGGTGGTAATGACATTTTCCCCCACATGAACTATATAGCTTTGATCAGGTTTCCTGTCATGTGTTCATCAAGTCTGCTCAAATTTCCAGCCACCATGGATCTCTTCTTCCCAATGGCCTGTACCCCTGCAGTATCTGGGGTTGCTAAATAGTAAATATTTTGGCATATCAATTAAATTTGACTCCACGTTATATAACCTGGTACAGGTTAATCCTGATTGTGTAACAGTAGGCAGCATTTTTGAGCATATAGTTGTGTGTGCATAGTGTGTATCATTTCTAAACCCTTCAGCAATGCTGCAAGGGAAATATTAACCATATTTTGTAAAGAAGGAAGCTGAAGTTTGGAGAACATAACTGACAGCGAATTCAGGGCAGAATCACAGCTGGAATTTGCTGTCTCTTCGACTCCAGGGCCTGAAGCCTTTCTACTGGGTTATTCTGCTTTTTCAGAAATTTCTATAAGTCAGCAAGTTGACATTAAAATTTTTTTTTCAGGGCGCCTGGGTGGCTCAGTGGATTAAGCCGCTGCCTTCTGCTCAGGTCATGATCTCAGGGTCCTGGGATTGAGTCCCACATCGGGCTCTCTGCTCAGCGGGGGGCCTGCTTCCCTTTCCCTCTGTCTGCCTGCCTCTCTGCCTACTTGTGATCTCTCTCTGTCAAATAAATAAATAAAATCTTTAAAAAATTTTTTTTCAGAGAAACAATATCTCCATATATTTAGCTTACAGTGTATCTGTACAACAATCTGTACAGCCTTAAGTGATGTTCACAGATGAATTCCAACTGGATATACTTTGCCTATATCCTTTCCAGTTGGAACAGCAGAATTTGGGAACTTGGATCCTGGATTACTGGAGCGCATCTGAGAACTTGGTGGGACTGACTTAGTAGGATTTCTGATGAGGTAGGGGCTTAGAAATGAGAAGAAAGAGATCCAAGGGTTTGGGGAGCAAAATGCATTGTGAAGGCACTTCATGTCCTTTTACTAAATCGGACAACTAGGGGCCTAGATGTTTTTCCTTCTGCTTCTCACTTCAAGAAGAGTTTCAGATGAAGAATGAGAGACGGTGGACTCTGAGAAACAAACAGAGTTTTGGAGGGAAGGGGGTGAGGGTATGGGTGAGCCTGGTCGTGGGTCTTAAGGAGGGCACGGATTGCATGGAGCACTGGGTGTGATGCATAAACAATGAATCTTGGAACATTGAAAAAATAAAATAAAATTTAAAAAAATTTAAATAGTGAAAAATTATATATAAAATAGTGTAGCAGTTATGCATAATTATATGTTGTTTTTTAAAAAATAAAGTTACAACATTATTCAGCATTCCATTTCAAACTACATACAGAAAATAAATTAATGAAGTTAACAAGTATTTGCATGCCATGTTTATACCGCCATTATACACATTACCCAAAATGTGGGTACAACCCAAGTGTTCATCAATAAAAGAGTGGATTAATAACAACAACAACAAAATTATCATGCGCACTGCCTCAGACTAATTGGGGACATTATGAAATAAAATTATATACATTGCCTGATACTTCTGAAGTCCAAAAAAAAAAAAAATCAGAATTCTAAAACTTATCTGCCTCCAAGATTTTCTGATAAGAGATTTTTGAATTCTGAGGCTGATACCTTGGATTTAAACCTTATCCCTGCTATGTAAATGATGTGATATGGATTAGTGTAGTCAACTTCTCTTTAATTCAGAATCTTCTTCTATAAAATGGTTCAGTGTCCATACTTACCCATAGAGTAGCTAACAGAACTCTATAAAAAATGCATGGAAATTGCTTAAAGAAAAAAAAAGAGAGAGAGAGAGGAGTTTCGTGGTGGAGAATTTTTGTCTGCAGGCTTTCATTTCCACTGTGGATTTTGTTGGGGGTTTTCCCTCCTTGGGCCTCCTGCTGACTAGAACAGAATCCCACAGCTTTTACTAAATGGTTGAAATAACCACAGAGCCCTCCAGGTATGTTTTATGGTTGCTGACCATTAGCATCCGTGGAGAATTATGAAGCAGAAGCAATAAAAAAGTAAAAACTTTCAAGTTAATAAATCTACCCCCCCCCCCCCAAAAGTTGCCCCTGGTGTTCATTGGATGCAATGAGCAAAAACTTTCTCTTGTTTTTCCTTTGCTATAAACCTTTCTCCACTCTTAGGAGCACCAGATAACCTTCTCTTCCTTTTTTTTTCCCCCCCTTCCAGAATTAACAGGCTTGGGTACCACTCCTTAAAAAAACAAGGCTCCATCCTGCATCTTTCCCTCTCAGTGACTTGGCTCTTGAAATGATTTTTTTTTTTTTTTTTAAATTTTGGAGTTTTCTGATTAACCTCTTGGGGGCAGCAACTGCTTAGTACTTAATGTCATTTTGCCAGATGGGGTGATGTAACTCGTGATAGCTTCTTTGTTCTATCTTCTCTGCTGAAGTGTGTTATGATGTCACTGTTTCGATTCTATGCTTCCTTCCATTAACTAAAATAGTAAACATATGAATCAAAGTCATATGTCTTTGCAAATTGAAAGGGGACAAATTTGCATGTTCAATGAAAGAAGCAGTTGATAAATTGGCTCACAGCTTAATTTAGCTCACTTTCATTTTTCTGAAAATTATAGTGAAAAATTCATTTTTTCCCACCAACTCACCCAAAATTGGGTTGTTCTTTTTTTTTTAAGTTTTTATTTAAATTCCAGTTAGTTAACATATAGAGTTAGTTAGTTTCAGGTACACCATATAGGGATTTAACCCTTCCACACATCACCCAGTGCTCATCATGACAAGCGTACTCCTTAATCCCCAGTACCTATTTATTTATTTATGTTTTAAATATTTAATTTATTTATATGACACAGAGAGAGAGAGCCCAAGCAGGTGGAGAGACAGGCAGAGAGAGGGGAGGAAGCAGGCTCCCCGCCGAGCAGAGAGCCCCATGCGGGGCTCTATCCCAGGACCCCTGATCATGACTGGAGCTGAAGGGAGAGGCTTAACCCATTGAGCCACCCAGGTGTCCCCACCCCCCATTATCTGTCTAACTCCTCCTCCCTCCTCCCCACTGGTAACCATCAGTGTGTTCTCTCTAATTAAGGATCTATTTCTTGGTTTGCCTGTCCCCACCACTTATTCGTTTTGTTTCTTAAATAGCACAGGTGAATGTAATCATATGGTATTTGTCTTTTCCTGACTGAATGATTTCATTTAGCATAATATACTCTCACTCCATCTATGTCGTTGCAAATGGCAAGATTTCATTCTGTTTTATGGCCAAGTAATATGCCGTCGCATGTATACACCACATCTTCTCTATCCATTCATCTATCAGTGGACACTTGGGTTGTTTCCATAATTTGGTCATTGTAGGTAATGCTGCTATAAACGTTAGGGTGCATGTATCCCTTTGAATTAGAATTTTTGTATTTTTTGGGTAGATAATAATTGGATTATCCTTTAATTCTTTTATGTGTTTTGTTTTCATACATGATTGTAACCTCCATTTGTAGGTCAAAGGCTACAAGTTACATTTCTAATTTGTTTTTTAATTACCCCAGTACTTATGAATGTATTTTTGTTGGTATTTAATAATGTGAAAGCTATTGGCTTGAATTGGATTAAATTATTTTTAAATTTTTTATAATATTTATTCATTTGAGAGCGAGAGTGAGTGAGAGAGAGAGTGCACAGCAGGGGAGAGGCAGAGTAAGAGAGAGAAGCAGGCTCCTTGCTGAGCAGGGAGCCTGATGTGGGGCTCCATCCCAGGACCACCGCAGCAGAAGGTGGACACTTCACCGACTGAGCCACCCAGGTACCCTGAATTAAATTATTTTAATGAATATTTAGGGGTCTGTTTTAAAGAAGGCAACATTTCAGATAATGAAGACACAAAGATAAATAAGACAATCCTTTTATTCTCGAGGACCTCACATATCTTTTTCTAAATCTTTATGTTCAAGTCTTTATGTATCATTTTGAATAGATAGTAGAGACATGTGATTCCAAGTTAAAGCAATTGACATTGAGCAGTGTAATTCCTATTCATGTCTCTGCCCTTCCTCCCTCCAAGTCCAATCAATCCTCAGCTGGTAATCATTTTCCTTAGTCCCATGTGTCCTTTTGATGTTTCTTTACATAGGTACAAGCAAATACACAAATACATATACTTTCCTTTTTTTCTTATAACAAGTTAGCACATAAGCCACTCTTACTTTGCTTTTTTCCACTTAATGTCTTCTGAAGACCTTTTTATTTCTGTACATAGTGTTCTTACCCTATTTAAAAAAAATGACGACTAGGGTCATCTGGGTGGCTCAGTCCTTAAGCATCTGCCTTTGGCTCAGGTCATGATCCCAGGGTCCTAGGATCGAGCCCTCCATTGGGTTCCCTGCCTGCTTGGAGGGGAGCCTGCTTCTCCCTCTCCCACTCCCCTGGTTGTGTTCCCTCTCTCGCTGTAATAAATAAAATATTAAAAAAAATGACTGCTTATATCCCATAAAATGTTACTATCCAAAATATATAAAAAAATTTACACAACTTAATACCCAAACCCCCCAAATAATCCAATTAAAAATGGACAGAAGACATGAACAGTCGTTTTTCTGAAGAAGATATCCAGATGGCCAACAGACACACGAAAAGATCCTTGACCTCACTGATCATCAGGGGAATGTTCATTAAAACCACAATGAGCTATCACCTCTCACCTGTCAGAATGGCTAAAATAAAAAACACAAGAAGCAAATGTTGGAGAGGATATGGAGAAAAAGGAACTCTCATGCGCTGTTGGTGAGAATGCAAACTGGTGCAGCCACTGTGGAAAACAGTATGGAAGTTCTTAAAAAAATTAAAAATAGAATTACCGTAAGATCCAATAATTCCACCTCTATTTACCCAAAGAATATGAAAACACAAATTTGAAAAAAATGTATGCACCCTTATGTTTATTCCAGCATTTTTTACAATAGCCAAGATATGGAAGCAACTCAAACGTCCACTGATAAAGAAGATGTATATACACATACACAATGGAATATTATTTAGCCATAAAAAGAATGAAATCTTGCCATTTGCAGCAACATAGACGGAGTTAGAGTGCTAAGTGAAATAGGTCAGAGAAGGACAAGTACTATACGACTTCACTCACATGTGGATTTAAGAAATAAAACCATAAAAAAAAAAGATAACGCCCCCCAGACTTAACTAGAGAACAAACTGATGGTTTCCAGAGGAACGTGGTGGGGGGTGCGGAATGGGTGAAATATGTGGAGGGGATAGAGTATACTCACTGTGATGAGCATTGGGTGATGAATGGAAGAGTTGAATCACAACACTGGGCACCTAAAAACCAATATAACACTCTATGTTAACTATATTGGAATTAAATTTTTAAAAATGGCTGCATAATATTCATTATGTGTATGATTGCTTAACCCAGGATTTTCAGCCTTGACACTACTGAAATTTTGGTTGGGATAATTTTGTTATGGAGATTGTCCTTTGCCTACTAGAAGCCAGGACCATGCTACCCCTGGTGTGACAGCCAGGGATAAATCATCCTAGTTGAGAACTGCTGGTTTAAACAATCTTCTAATGAGGAACGCTTGGGTTCCCTCCAATTTTTTATTTCACAAACCATGCAGGAATGAGTAATCTTATACATATGTTATTTTGTATGTGTTTAAGATATAAATTACTAGCCATGAGATTGCTGGTTAAAGTAGAAGTACCCTTGTAAATCTGGAAATATTGCAAAAGTTCTCCCCCTAAGACCATGCCATTTTGGAGACCCAATGACAATGTATGAGATGGTTACTTTCTTTCTATGTGACAGTCTACAACAGAAAGAAACATGGAGAATCATGACAGGCCTGGTATACTCAGAGCATCAGTGTGGCAGAGGTGTGGGGCTCATTGAGAGAGCATAGCCTGGGAATGGTCTCCTATGACAAAGAAGGTAGGATTTTATCAACCAGAACACGGACCTCACTGCTGCTGGTTAGCAGGAGAGTGGGGATGGAACAGAGCTCGGTCTGTGTTAAGACAAAGCTGGGGGCACATGGGCGACTCACCAGAGCTGGAAGGGATTTGTGCCTGGACCTCAAAAGCCACCATGGCAGTCATTTAGAGAGAGATGTTGGGGAATGGAGTGGTACAGGGAACAGACAAGGGCAGAGACCACATTGGGGAGGTTCCCCTAGCTCTCCACGCTCTGTCCTAGATCCTGCTTCATCTGAGGTTAACCATAAGTCAGATAACCTCACTTCTCTGCTTATACCCTCCGGAGGCCCCCAGTGCATTCTGAGCAAACATCTAATTGCTTAGAATGGCCTCAAGGCCCTATGTAATCTGCAAGGCTGTGACTCTGGGGGAAACTGAGGCTTTTAGGAATTAGGGAGGCACATGGGCTCAATTTCTCACCCCCTCCCCAATCCCTGAGCCCCCTGCCACCCCCACCCCCTGCAGCTTCTCTCCTCTCCCCTCTGTCTGTCATTCTACAGGCTCAGCAAGTACCAGGGGCTGGGGGTGGGGCTGGTTTCTGGGCCAGTCAAGGCAGAGGCCCACATGACTTGTCAAGAGAGATGGTGTGTGGGAATTTGATGTGTGTCTATAGTTCCTACCCTAGCCTTTAATGTGGGTGGCATTGATGAATGTAGCAACTAGAAGCGAGCAAATTAATTCTGCTTCTGTAACTGTTGAGTTTCTTGGCACGTTATTGTAGCTAACATAATACATTATCTTCAGCCCTTGATTGCTTCTAAGTCGCCAATATACATATGTTTATTTGTAGTAAGCTTCTTGCCCAGGTTCCTTTCATATTTATCTTCTTTCATTCTTGATGGTTTATGATCTCTTTTATCTTCCTTGTCCTTTTGTGGTAGGCTGAATAATGGCCTACCAAAGATGTCCACCTAATGCCCGCAACTTGTGAATGTTACTTTACATGGCAAAGAGACTTTGCAGATGTAATTAAGGTTGTTGAGATTGGATTGTCCTGGGTTATTTTCATGCACCCCGTATAATCCCAGGATCCTTAGGAGTTGTCTGAAGGATGAGTCAGAGTCAGAGAGAAGATGATGTGACCACAGTCCCAGAGATGGGAGTGATACCCTCTGGTGAGGAAGGGGCCATGAGCCCAGGAGCACAGGCAGCCTCCAGAAGCTGGAAAAGGCAAGGAAAGGGATCCACCCCACATCAAAGTCTCCAGAATAAATCAGTCCTGCTTTAGCCCAGTGCCACTAGTCCAGTGAAACTGACTTCAGATTCCCAGCCTCTAGAATGTAATGTGTTGTTTTAAGCCTACCTTTGTGGTAATTTGCTAGAGTAGCAATGAGAGACTAGTAACTATGAAGACATCTTTTATTATTATCAATCTCAGGAGCTACAGTCTGGTGATCAAGAGCCTGGGAATGAGGGTCAGGCTGCTGGCTCTATTACTTCCTCTCTGCATACACTATCCAAGTGGTTAAATCCCTCCAAGCTTCATTTTCCTCACCTACAAAATGGGCATATTTATTCCTGCCCTTCAGATATCGTGTGAAGGTTTTGCCAGGACAAGTGTAAAACACGTTAACACCGGGCCTCATGTAGAGTAGCTTTTTCATAAAGGTTTGACTATAAACACTGGAGACCTACCCACCAAGTACCTTCAGCAGCTTGTATCCTGCCTGCCATGCATTCAGAATAAGGTTCCACTTATTAAAAGTCCATTTGATTCTATGTTTGCGGGAACCCAAGTAACTTGCTGCCGTGATACGTTGTCAGCTGGGCACCTCATCATTTCTTCTTCTCTCCTTCCGCTAATTATGAAAATGGAACATTTCAAGTTACGCATTATTTTGGGGAGCTATACTCTGTCTCTGTCCAAGATGAGGGGCTTGTAAACAACAACCATTGATGTCTCACAGTGCTGGAGGCTGGATAATCCAGGATCAAGGTGCTGGCAGATTCAGGACCTGGTGAGGATCTGCTTCCTGGTTCAGAGATGGATGCCCTCTCACTGTGTCCTCATGTGGCAGAAGGGACAAGGTCTCTTTTCTAAAGGCTCCACAGTCATGACCTAATCATCTCCCCAACTCCCTGCTGTTAGTACCATTACCTTGGGCTCAAGTCTCAACATCTGAAATCTGGGGGGACACAAACATTAAGTCTATAGCTTTGGTATGTCTTCATTAATAGCTTAAGAGAGTTTCATTTACAAGATCCTTTACGTAGAAACAAAAACATTTAATGGAACAGACTAGTTTGAACATACTTTAAATGAAACCATAATAATATCTATATCTTTTTGGACTCTTTCAGCAACAAGTAACGGAAATTTAATTCAAACAGTATGTATGGAAATCTATGATCTGATCCGAACAGAATGTTCCAAGGCAAGATGGCTTTCAAGGTTTGGTTCAGAGATTCTGCAATGCTTGGTGTTGGCTTCATCACCAGCCAGGTAGCATGGTGGCTTCTCCAAACCTCACCTTAGTCCCACAAAGATCGGAATCCTAAGCTAAGAGAACGAGATGGTACTGGAAGAGGGTTGTAGTCAGCCCGCCTGGTGGCTCCGGCTGTGGGGGAATGGCATGCATAGGGAATACTGTGGAATCTATTAGGGAGGGTCAACAGGCAGTGGCTGCTGGCTAAGCAACAATGATCATTATAGAGTTGATTTTTTCCCCCCTCAAATTAAATATCTCCAGAAACTGCTTCAAGATTTTCTTAGAATACCATCTATATGTCAAAAATGAAATATTTCTACTTGGATATTTACAAACGGCAAAACATACAACTTCTGAAGTCAAAGTTTTAAAGATTTTTATTTATTTATTTGACAGAGAGAGCGAGAGAGCACAAACAGGCAGAGCAGCAGAGGGAGAAGGAGAAGCAGGCTCTCCACTGAGCAGGGAGCCCGATGTAGGGTTCAGTCCCAGGACCTTGGGATCATGACCTGAGCCGAAGGCAGCTGCTTAACCAACTGAGCCACCCAGGCACACTTGAAGCCAAAGTTTTAATCTTTAGGCTTTCTTTTCATGGAAAAAGACAACCATGTTTTCCAAAATTTAAAAAACGTTGGGTTGAGATATGCTGTAGAAAATTTCATGTGAGCATGTGATTTAAAAATATTGAAGAGCTTAAAAAAATATTGAAGAGCTTGTTGAGCAACCTCTTATTACTAGAGTCACAAATCTTTGATAGCCATTGTATTAAAAGAATCCTACTGTTTAATTAAAAAAATCTGTAAAATTTTCTCTGTGCAACTGGTAAATGACTGATAGTGAGGTATGCGTGTGTATATATATATATATATATATATACACACACACACATTATATACAATGTATGTGAATAATGTAAATAACGTATATGTCTGTGTATTATGCATAGGTTGTAATATAATGTAAATAAATGTGTGTCTATGTACACATGAGTACATGTATGTATAGTTATCTATCCACATATGTGTGTCTATGGAGAAGGTACATATGTACTTCTGTATGTATGCTTGTATCACTATAGTTCCATTAGAATATCAATAGTACTCTATGTTCTCATGTGGAAAAAATCATATTTATTTTCTCACAAAGCTCCCATAAAGCTGGCAAGTTTTAATTTTCTACTTTATGATTTTTTCTGGAATTTCTCCTCCTTTTGCTTCTGGTCCTATTTGCCCCTATCCCAGTGCTTGCTCCCTTTGGACTATATCCAAAGGCTGTTATGATCCTTGTTGTTCCATTTATTTTAAAAGAGACAAAGTGGCTATATTTCGCTCAGAAAAATAATGTTAAAATATCAGGAAACAGTAATGGGAATTGAAGAGATGTAAAACAAAAAAAAACCCAAAAACCATGTCTGGGGATATTGTTTTGCTTAAATTTGCTAGCAGCCCCAAATTATTCTTCATTTTTCTGTAGAGGGATTATTTAATCACCATAATTGAGATTTTCATTTCCAGGGCAATTGAAAGTCTTTTGTGAAGGTTTCACATTGACTTATTATTATTAACCTCAGGGAGCAGAGACATAAAGAGAAACAACGTGTGAAGGGAGAGAGCTCTTCGGAGGCAGAGAGACTAACACAGGGGAGAATATCAACCATTCCAAAAATAAAGTGTTTAATGTAAACAGCCTTGGGAGATTCAAAAACACAGAAACCCGACACCTAATAAGACTCACTCGGGCTTTAAATATTAAGAGGGTAAAATTAACGTGTTTAAACACCCCTCAGGTTCCAGGATGTCTTTAAATCACTTTAAGTGTACTTTCTCTTCTTAAAAGGCATTAGCCATGTCAATACATATATGATAGCCCTTTACAATCACCACCCTGAAAGCCTCTAGGCTGATCTTCAAGCTCTTTCCTCTCTTCTCTACCCAAACCTCATTTTCCTCGACTGCTGCACCCCCCCCCCCCCCCGCAGAGAATTTTAGGGACCTCCAACTCTACTCCTAAAGCTCTCTGGGCATTTTTGTGTATACTTGTAGCCAACATCTCCAATGATTGATGTTTTCCATGTCCATCTTTCCTACCAGAGCACGAGCTATTGGAAGGCAAAGGCTATATACCTCACTTTCTGTCCATCAACATGGGCACAGTTTGTGACTTGTCCTGTTCTATCCACGTAGTAACAACACAAAATAAAGGAAGGATCGTGTACTTTTCCCAGCTCAGTTTTCCTTTATCAACTTCCATGGTTATCTTAGAAATATTTGCATGTTAAATAGTGCCAGAATTTCCATGTCACTTTCGCTGGTGCTGACAATGTGGCTGGCTCTTGTTGAATGCCTGTGTTGCACGGAGACAGATGGAATGGGGCGCCTCTTCCAGGGGGTCCACAGTCCCAGCCGGAAGTAGACGAGGAAGGGGAATTGCGTAGAAGGTTTAAGACAGAAATGAACTCCTTCAAATATTCAGACAATGGAGTCTGAGTGCATGCAATATGCCGGGGGGAATTGTAGATTAAGCATTATTGGTTTAATTTAGATTAAATAGACAGGGAAAATGGCTAATTCAAGATAAAATCCACTTAGGGTATTGTAATGCCCAAATTACTTACTTTTTTTTTAGCACAAAAACACCAAGTCCAGTCTCTTTTCTATTAGGTGATACAACAGAAGCATTTGTTTGTCTGAGTCAAACAGGTAACTGTCGTCAGGTTCTCTTTCCTGATCAGTAAGTTTTCGGGAAATTAAACTCACTTTCCATGACTAACGGATAATAAGCCAATTGGTCATTTGGCAAGGGGATAAGGAGAGAATTCTACAACAGACATTTCAGGGGAAAAATAAGCAGTTGAACGATTTGTGCAGAAATAATGGCCGTGAGATTGGACTCCAGGCTGTTATTGGAGAGCCTCATGGTCACAGGCGTTGAGGGGGTCTCTTTGGCTGTCTGAAATGGTGTGAAGCTCAGTTCTGTGTAGATAATGGGCCTAGGAAAAAGCCAGGGAGAGCCAGGGCTGGAAGTACTTCCTTTAGTACAGACCATTGAATAAGAACATGTCCTTATTTTGGAGAGCAAGCTTCAGCGACGAGTCATATCTCAGATACCTCTGGTGGATCAGCTAGCTGACCGGAGCGCTGGTGCTGTCACGTAGACTCCCGAGCCATCTGGGAATGAACGCCCAAAGGAGCAGAGAAACTGTGAAACACGTGCTGAAAATAAAATTTGCTTGGAAAAAGCCCTGGTTTTAAATCTTCAGGTCAGCCTGGTTATATGCACAGTGGCAAAGGTAGCTCTTCTCTTGGATGAATCAGCCATAGAGTATTTGCTTGAATTAGCCATTTCACACTTCTATCCTTCCTACATATTTATAGAGTTCAATGGAATACGCAGTGAATTTATTTAAAAGAAAAAGAATTTTGCCATTTCTACTTGGAGGGCCTGTGTGGCTCAGTGAGTTAAGCGTTTGCCTTGAACTCGGGTCATGATCTCAGGGTCCTGGGATGCCACTTCCCTGCAGCGGGCTCTCTGCTCAGGGAGCATCTCTGTCTCTCTCTGCCTCTCCCCCAACCCCGTGCACTCTCTTGCACCTGTTCTCTCTCTTTCAAGTAAATAAATAAAATCTTTAAGAAGAAAGAAAAAGAAAAAGATTTTGCAAGTTTTCCTTGTTTTAGCCTTGGGTCATTTTGCTATCTTTTTTTTCCCCACATAAAACATTCAATTAATTGTAAGATCTTTGTCCTGTGCCATTACCCTTTCAATCGGGCGTGTAAACATACACAAGCTGTAATTATGTAATTACTGGATGTTAAAATGCAAATGCTTAGTTTTTAAAATGTTAAATTTGATTGAAAATGTAAGATATGCAACACAAATGTATGTGTTGTATTTCAATTAGCACCATCACAATAAAATAATTTCTTGTCTTTTTTTAAAGTAAAATAATTTCTTATCATATCACACAAACTTTACTTTTTTTCCCCCCTTTGATAATGAACAAATAAAGCAACCCTTTCAACAATTATTCTCCTTACAACTTCAAAATGTTTGAAAATCCATGTGACTGGCCTACTGACTATCACTTTCAAAATATAGAGGAAGGGAAAAAAAAACCCAGTGAAATAATATTTTAACAAGAAAATAAAAATTGAATTGCCGGCTTGCCTATGTGAACAAATCTAATTAGCTGTTCAGTTTAGACAAAACTGAATCTAAAAATCATCTAGACAAATTCTAAAGCAAATTTTGTCCTAAATAAGATCAGATCTTAAGAAGTCTCTTAACTATGATATTCTCTACTTTTAAGCTCAGGTATAGCCTTTATATATTTTTTATTAAAAAGGAGTAGTACATAGGAAAAGAAGAAGTAGAATTGCTTTACAGGCCACCCCTCGATATTAATCATTTTGTTTCTAAAAATTCAGACAAGTTTTATATATGTTATGTATTTTCAATGATATGGTTTAAATTGAAGCTGAACATCTGTGAGTTTCTTGAATAGGGCTGGTTTCCTTCAGCTTATGAAAGAAATTGATTCTGGCCTCTTTTGCTCTCTAAATTTGTTTCTATTTAATAACTGTGTTTTGAAGAATTGCCAGCTTCATCCAGGAGATGAATTCTATTCTATTCTATTCTGTTCCATTCTATTCTGATGAATGTGACTCTCCTGGGAATCTTAATAAACAGTGGGTTCTGATTCAATAGGTCTGGTTTGGGCCCGGGCCTCTGCCATTTCTAACAAGCTCTCAGGTGTTGCTGTTGAGGCAGAACCACACTTTTCAGCTGCAGGGACTTGGAGAAATGTTTTATTTTCAAACCCTCCGTTGTCTCAGTATTCCTTGAAAACCTGCTCCCAGGGAAGAATCCAGGCGCGTCTATAGGGACTGGCTATGATGTGCGCATTATAGGGGATAATTCCCCTTGGCTGATTTTCCTACTGCTTTAAAAGTGCTTACTATGGACACTTAATAAAATTATTTGAGAGAGAGAGAGAGCATGAGTGGGAGGGGCGGAGGGAGAGGGAGCGAGACTCTCAAGCAGACTCTATACTGAGTGTGACCCCGACATAGGGCTCTATCTGAGGACGGCAAGACCACCACCCGAAGAAACCAGGAGTCAGTGGCTCAACCCATTGTCCTACCCAGGCGCCCCCTATGGACGCTTCTCTTAGTATTACAAACTTTAAAATCTTTGAGTAAAAGCCAAGTCATTCTTTTCATGAAAAATAATCTTCCTTACCAAAAAAAATCTTATTTTAAAATACAAAATTCTAAAAATGAATCTCAGTTTTAAAACAAATACTTTAAAATAATTCAAAAATCTATTTTAAAAGAAACTAAGGGGGCGCCTGGGTGGCTCAGTCGTTAAGTGTCTGCCTTCAGCTCAGGTCAGGGTCCCAGGGTTGTGGGATCGAGCCCCACATCGGGTTCCCTGCTGGGTGGGAAACCTGCTTCCTCCCTCCCACTCCCCCTGCTCTGTTCCCTGTCTTACTGTGTCTCTCTCTGTCACACAATAAATAAAATCTTTTTAAAAATAAAAGAAACTAAGAAGGTCATTTCTGTACATATTGAACGATACACATTAATGGTTCCTTAAAATCCAGGATGTAACAAAGTAGAATCATTTCTTCACAGAAACACATTTGTTTTACCTTCTCAGGATCAACATCTATCAAGAAGTTCTATACCCAGGACTTCAGTATTTCTGTTTCTCTCACAGAGAGAGTGTTTCAAAGTCATTATAGAATAAGATTTTTTCTTACGATCTTATTCTTAAGATCTTACGAAGTTGTAAGAGGGAGTTGTAAGAAGAAGAGTATTATTCATTTTAACTCTTGATCTGGCCTGTTAACTCTCGCAACCGTGGTAAGCAAAAAAGAATGAGAAATGTCATCTTTCCTGTATCACAAGAGAGATATGAAGGTCTCATAAATTTTAAAATTTCATAAAGAGATGTGGGAAGTAAGAAGTATGAGGGATTTTCCACCCAGCCGCATAAGAGTGTTTTTGTTTAAATAACATTCAAGGGCCATGTGTTAATAATGGAAGCTCCGGGGAGCCTGGGTGGCTCCGTGGATTAAAGCCTCTGCCTTCCGCTCAGGTCATGATCCCAGGGTCCTCGCATCAAGCCCTGCATCGGGCTCTCTGCTTGGTGGGGAGCCTTCTTCCCCCTCTCTCTCTGCCTGCCTCTCTGCCTACTTGTGATCTCTCTTACTTTGTCAAATAAACAAAGTTTAAAAAAAATTACAATGGAAACCTCGTCTGAGCTTCCATTTCAGCTTGGGTGTGTGTACACTAGAGGTTCTCAGTTCTCATACGGAACTCCTATGCCATGGATTTGCTTGTTTTGATTAATCATGTTTTGATGTGTGATGAAATACTTTCAATAGCAAATATGCATTTGGGGGATATACTTTCCGACTTCACAAATGGTTTAAACAGGTGGTTTTCAAAGTGGGGTCCCCAAACCAGGAGCATTAGCATCCTCTGGGAATCATTACGGATGCAAATTCTCAGATGGCGCCAGATCGATGGAATCAGAAACCCAGGGTGGGGCCCAGCCATCTGAGGTTTACGAAGGTCTCCGGATGAATCTGATGGACGTTTAGTTAAACTACATCAGCTGTTCCCAACTGGGATGGATTTGCCCCCCCCCCCCCAACCCCTCCTGGAGACCTTTGACTGTCTGGAGATAGTGTTGGTTCTAACGACCGAGGGAAGGGTGCTACTGCCACCTAGTGGGTAGAGGACAGAGGTGCCGCTAGACATCTTAACAATGGTGGGGGGAGGGGGAGGGGGGCGGCGCCCAAGGAAGAGCCCAGCAGCTCAAAATGTCCATAGTGTCGAGCTCGAGAAACTATGGACTAAATCCTCAAAAACATCAATAAAGAAAGTAGCTAAATTTAGTCAACAGAAAGGCAGGATGGATTAGCGAAGGAGCAAAGGTGTAGAATTTAGGTTCTGGCTCTGTTAATTAATAGTTGTGTGATTTCATGTAAATCTCTTAATCTCTCCAATTCAGTTGTCTCATTTAGAAAATGGGAGTAATCCCTGCCTATTGAATGGATTACTACGGGGATCAAGCGAGATAATGTGTCTGAACACACGTCCTAAACTGTAATGCTCGTCTGATTGAACCCAAGGATTTTTCGGGTGGGGGGAAAGGCATACCAGGAGGCGGGAGGCGCGGGGCAGGTGCGAGCGTCGGTCCAGCAGCTGAAAACAGCCCGACGCCACCTCCGTCTGAGTTGGGCCGCAGACCTTTTCCTCGGCGCTTCTTCCGTGCTTTCCCGTAACTGCTTCACTTGACTGTTCTTACTTCCAGTCGCTGCAAGATAGAGACATAGCAGGTTCTGGGGGCATTAGAGGTTCTCAGACTTTAGCCCGCATCAGCCACCAGGAGATTTCTATTCTGTTCTGTTCTATTCTATTCCAGAGAACACTTAATCCTCTTCATAGATTTTCAAGCGTTTTTAGCAATACATTGTTATCCATACCGTGTCCTACCCCAGATCTTTAGAGCTTTTTCATGCTACCTAACTGAAACGTTAAGCTCATTGATTAATAATCTCGATTTCCCAGGCCCTGGCAACCCGCATTCTGTGCTCTGCTTCTGTGGTTTTTTTTTTTTTTTTTTTAAATTTAAAATTTTAATTTTTTTTATAAACATATATTTTTATCCCCCCGGGGTGCTTCTGCGGTTTTGACCTCTGCGGAAACCTCACGGGAGTGGAATCCCGCCGTATTCATGCCCCTGGGACTGGCTTGTTTCGCTCAGCATCATGTCCTGCAGGTCCATCTGGGTTGCCATATATGACAGCATCTCCTTCTTCCGCTGTGTGTGTGAGCCCCGCTGGCTGCACCCATTCATCCGACCGTGGGCTTTCGGGGTGTTTCAGTGTCGCGGCTGTTACGAATACCGCAGTGAACAGGGGGCTTTGCCGACATCATTTTGAGATCCTGATTTCAGTATTTTTAAGACAAAGACCCAGTTGTGGGGTTGCCGGATCGTGTGGCAGGTTTACCTTCCAGTTGAGTGACCACCGCGCTGTGTTCCCTAGCGGCTGCACTGTTCTAAGTTCCCACCTCCAGGGCCCAAGGGTTCAGGTCTGCCCAGCCCCCCCCCCCCCCCCCCCCAACGAGCACCGTCTCTACCACGGGAGTCTTGTCAAAGCTCATCCAAACACGGCTTGATGGGTTCAATCCGCAAAGCTTCCAACTCAGGGGGTCGAAGTGGGGGGGTGGTGTGGAGCTGAGAAATTACATTTCAACAGTGTCCCAGGTGAGGCTGCTGTTGGTCTTGGGACCACATTTTTTTTTTTAAAGATTTTATTTAATTAATTATTACACACACACACACACACACACACACAGATTACAAGTAGGCAGAGAGGCAGGCAGAGAGAGAGGAGGAAGCAGGCTCCCCGCTGAGCAGAGAGCCCCATGCGGGGCTCGATTCCAGGACCCTGAGATCATGACCTGAGCTGAAGGCAAAGGCTTTAACCCACTGAGCCACCCAGGCGCCCCGGTGTCCCCTTGGGGCCACATTTTAAAGAGTGTCTTAGGTACCCCAGCACTCATTGGACGACAGGAGACAGTTAGAGCTAACCGGCAAGAGTCGTGGTAAGTTTAGCTTCAATGCTTTTTTTTTTTTTGGTCAAACTTCTTCTGACATAAGAAGGCATGGCTTTTATTTTCTTGGCAAGTGAAACCGTCTCTCTTATTAAGCCCTTGCCTGAAAAGGTCCGTTTATTTCTCTTTCCTATTTTCAGTGATGTTAACAATTTTAGCAATTTAGTGTAGATCGAGGCTCGTGGCTGGTTAATGGAAGGCACTTTAGCAATCATATTTAATGGCAGAAGATGCACACTTGGCTTAAGCAAAGACAGGATGTCCTAATGTATTGTATTGTATTTATTCACTTATTTATAAGGTTTTATTTATTTATTTGACAGAGGGAGACAGCAAAAGAGGGAACACCAGCAGAGGGAGTGGGAGAGGGAGAGGCTCAGCAGAGAGCCCGATGTGGGACTGGATGCCAGGACCCTGGGACCATGACCTGAGCCAAAGGCAGATGCTCAGTGAGCCACCCAGGCTCCCCTCTTTTTCCTTAAAGATTTATTTATTTACCTGAGAAAGAGAGAGAGGGGAAGCAAGTGCAGAAGGGCAGAGGGAGAAGGAGAGAAGCAGATTCCTCGCTGAACTGGGAGTCCGAGCCCTGGGCTCAATCCCAGGACCTTCAGCAGAAATCAAGAGTGGGGTGCTCAACTGCCTGAGCCACCCAGGTGCCCCCCTAATGTATCTTAGATAAAGAATAGTTTTGTTATTCAGTGTGTCTTTAATTCAGGAAACACTGTACTATCAAAAAAGCAGAAACATGAACGTGGAGGAACAGGTCTGAACCGAAGGCTTTGTATTTGAAAGGCTTTTTTACAGTATGGCTCAGGGACTTTTTGTCTCAGACTAAGCTGGGATATTTGCTTAAAATGCAGTTTCTGGGGCTCCCCTCCAGAAGTGAAGGTGCGCAAATTTTAATTGCTACAGAGGGACTCTGAGGAGGGACCCCCGCAGGCTTCTGCACAGAACGTCAGCAAGATGGCTGAGTTTCCTACCACCTTCCGCCTCCCCCAAGAACACTGATGAACCTGCAGTGACACATCATTATCCCCTTGAGTCCATGGTGTACGTTAGAGTTCAGCGTTGGTGTTGGACTTTCTCTGGATTTGGACAAATGTGTAAGGACACACAGGCATCACTACAGTATCCTATAGAGCATTTCACTGCCTGAAAAATCCTCTGTGCTGGTTTCACTCCTAAGGCCCCACCGTGCTGTGTGGAGTATGACGGAACACACATTTGCAGAAAGAATATTTACCGTGTGTGAAGGTACATTTTTCATACTCATGTCCCTGAAAATCACTGCGTCTTTAACACTGAAAAGATTATTTGCCTTCCCTTGTTTTTGTTATAGCTGAGGACGCTGAGGTACAAAAGGTTGGTTGCTTGTTCAAGGTCCTACATCTAATTAATGACAGAGATAGAACTAGACTCCGAACATTTTCCCTCCTGTATCTTTTTTTGTCACTTCACAGACTACACTCAGGGCAGAACCCGTGCAATTTATATCAACACTGAGTTACACACTTCTGTTCTGAGTAAGACTTTTCTTTTTGTCATCCAAGCCATTAACAATTGTTTTACTAATCAATCACCCTTTCTCCTTTTTTCTAGCCACCTCAGATGGCTCACATCCAATCCCCAAATAAAACGCATTTTCAGTTCCTCCGTATCTTTGCTTATGCTGTCCCTGTTCTCTAGAATATGCTTCCTTTCTCCTACTCAGTTTTCAAATCCCAGCTTGGGAAAGACTTCCTGATCTCACTCAACATATCACTCTTTCCTTTGAGTTCCTGTAGCATTCTAAATACAACTGACCAAATTGTATGATACACACCGTCTCCTCTCACAGCCTCCTGACGGGTAATGATTGCTCATGAGAAGTTGGGGGTCTTGGAAGAGACAGATGTAGAAACAATACTGGACACTGACTTGTTTATTTGGAATCATTCCTTTTTAAAAAGTATTTATTTATTTATTTATTTATTTATTTATTTATTTGAGAGAGAGAGAGCGAGAGCACATGAGCAGGATGGGGAGGCAGTGGGAGAGAGACAAGCAGGCTCCCCACTGAGAGGGAAGCCTGGAAGCAGGACTTGATTCCAGACGCTTCACCTACTGAGCTACACAGGTGCCCTGCTTAGAGTCATTCTTCTCTAGAACCAGGACCACCAAAGATTCTCCTTTGTAACTGTACATAACGTATTCAGTCCGTGGACCTTCCAGGGCTCTGCGCACAGTACTGTCTACAGAATTCTGCCCAACTAAAACCTCCTCTTCAGTTCTGATTTCTAAGCTCAGAACGACCCCCTTCTCACGCTAGTGACAAACTGAATGACTTTCTGTTTCCTGTGAAATTCTGCCTTTTATATGCCGGTCCTCCCTCTCCCCCCATTGCAGTTCCCACCATAGAACAAGATCTCGCGGATTCATTAATCCCAGCACACAGACAAGGACCGCTGGTTACGAGCTTCCCTCACACCAGCTCGTAGGTGCTCAGTAAATATTGGTTGAATAAATACAACACAAAATAAAGGAAAATAAGCTGTAATTTTGCATGGCAGTGAAATACTAACATATTTTACTCTAGACAGCAAGGCCCACACAACATTGTTGTAACACCTTAGTTGACAAAAGGTTTGCCCTTCTCAAGTGAAGTGTAAAACTAATAATATTTATTTGTAATAGCAGTTAGCTTTTTAATTTCCTCCCAATTAACTGGTCATGGCCTACACCAACCCAGCCTGCATGCATTTCCTTATTCCTACGTTTTCTTAAATATATACTTAACGTGTTGTACATTTCCTTACTTGTACACTAAAATGAATATAGACACAGGCATAGGATATATTTTTGTGTTAGGAGTCAGGTTCTGGTCAGTTGGAGGGGATAGTGAGCTAGGATCTAGAACTCATTGTACTTTGAGCGGACGAGTGTCTTGAGAACCCCTGAAATATGTGAAGTGTTCTCTGATTACATTTCCCATTGAGGCGTCTATCAATATCATTTGAGAATGATAAAGAGTAGGTCTTTGCATTATTAGATGTGTAGCTATTGGGACTATTGTGAGTCTTTCAATCTAACTAGGGTAGTGTGTAGAGTTCATAAAATCTTTTTCTGATGTGATATTAATTTGTAAAGAAAATGCTCAAGTAAACTTCACTGCCATTAATTAATTAACTTATGGCGGGCAATTATTTTGGAAAAAAAAAATCCATTGCGAGGCTGAGATAACTCTCTCTTCAACCATTTCCCCATCTTTCCAGTCAAATATTTGTTGAATTCCTAAGACTTAGAAAGAGCTGAGCATGGGAGCTTACTATGGACCTGCATGAGCTACACTCAGTGTTTCTCTGAACTTTTATTCACTTTTCATAAAGGACTGGCATAGTTTTGATTCTGCATGGTCTACTTGAGAAACGAAACAGCCCATGGTCTACATGCTCTTTGTAAACTCATTTAAAAGCAAATCACATATTTGCTTTCCATTTCAACGAAAGCAACAATGTGTTCCTGAGGACCTAGTAAAATGATTTAAAGAAAGAAGGATCTGTATAATTTATGACCACAAAGGTGTTATATAATCTGGTCGGTTACAAATAACAACACGCAAATAACAACACACAAATATCACAAGGCACATTCATATGCCGCATGCGTAATTTTGGGAGGAATTCAAAGGAAGGAAGGAAATAAGCATACAGGATTAGGTAATCCAATTGGCTGTCTTCTCAGGTGTTGACTGAATCCACAGTGTTGTCCTGGAATCATAAAGCTACACCCGGTGAAGGCTTTATTTCAGTAATATGAGTAAAACATGAACAAACCTCACTTTTATTTCTAATCTGGGCTTTGGAGCATACTTTTCATCCCCTGGCCTACCAGGCTTGTTTTAGCATTCAAACAGAAGCTGAAGACCAGAAAGAGTCCAGGTGGCAAGTGCTTGCTTCTAACTTACAGGGGGAAAAAAAGCAACAAGAAAAGAATTTAATTTCCCTGTGAAAACATGGAGCAGCTGCTCTTTGCAGGAAGAGTATTGGCTTCCGTAGACCATTATACACAGTGTGCATTATGTGCAAGGCTGAAGTTCTGGAACCTTATAATTTGAGGTGTGTGTGTGTGTGTGTTTCTACAATCAGCCTCCTCGCTGTATGACTCACCACGGAGCTGTCATGGGGGAAAGATGGAGAGATGAATCAGATGAACCAGCTCCTTTAAGAACCAGTATTTCCACCCACAGACACGCCAGTAATGGTGGTCCTTCTTTCTCCAAGCTCTTCTGCTCTGGAAGGAACCCTGGCTACCCTGCAGTGGTGCGTGACACTATGGCCAAGGGAGACTTTTGAGGAGAGCTCTTGAGCGGAGACAATCCATGTTTTCATGGAAGGTAAGGGGATGTTTTTGACAGAGTGAAAGGCTGGAATGAAAAAAGAATCCCTTGCCCCTCTGAGGAGACAGGTTCAAACGTCACAGCCAAGCAAAGCGTTGAGGACTAGTTAGCAACCTAAAATCACTGGTGCTAAAACTGAGCAAGCTAGACTTTTCTTTCCTCTTTTTCAAGATTTTATTTATTTATAAAAGAGAGAGACAGGGAGGATGGAGGGAGGAAAGCATGAGTGGGAGGGGCAGAGGAAGAGGGAGAGAGAATTTAAACACACTCTGAGCCAAGTGCGGAGCCCAATGTGGGGCTCAATCTCCTGACCCTGAGATCATAGCCTGAGCTGAAATTGAGAGTTGGATACTCAACTGACTGTGCTGCCAAGGTGCCCTTTTCTTTTGTTTTTATATTCTCTTGCTTCATACATTTTTGGTGTATTATGCTAAATGAAAGTCAGTTTTCTCAAATTCTAATATATTCCAAATTTGCTCATTATGAAGGTGTTATTTTCTTTGTTTAGTGTTTTTTTATTATATGATTACATTATCCACCAGAGATCAGTGAAATCTTACCAGTTAGACAATAAAGTTTAAATAGCTTTTATTTCCTGTAAGCTTAATTTATAATAAATGATAACATTAGAGTGTGATTTCCTCTATAAACTAGTCTCAAACCCAAGCTGTCGCAGACACTATATATGATATTATATTATATATAATATTTAAGAAATATACATATATTTAAAGATATGAATAGCTCCTAGACATTCATAGATATAGAGTTGTTAATCTGAAGTCTGTGAATCACCAGCAATTTTGGGCACAATTTTGTGTGAATATGCATTTTCCTGAAAATTGGATCCAGAGTTTTCATCTTTTCCCTCAAGGGATCTGTGATTTTAAAGAGATCATAAATTACTATATTAAATAAATGACCTAACTTATATAGTTAATGTATTGACAAATAGTACTTAAATACTGTCAGACTGGGTGCCTGGGTGGTTCAGTCATTAAGCACCTGCCTTTGGCTCGGGTTATGATCCCAGGGTCCTGGGATTGAGCCCCACATCCGGGTCCCTGCTCAGCAGGAAGCCTGCTTCTCTCCCTCTCCCACTCTCCCTGCTTGTGTACCCTCTCTCACTGTGTCTCTGTCTGTCAATAAATGAATAAAAAAATCTTTAAAAAAATTTAAATACTGTCAGACCTACCAGATAATCTAACTGGAATTACTGTGATTAAAGAAAAATACACTTTTCCTGTTAATAAAATAAAAGTCTTTCCTCTATGTCTGTGTTGCAGTAAACACTTAAATGATGAAAAATGTATAAGTGTATTTTCATCCTTTTTCTTCTGGTGATTCTGATACCACATGTATTCATGATGTGTGCTGACATTTTATAAATCAGAACTGGAATTTTATGGCTCAGTAGTTATTTAAAATAGAGCGGGTTTACATCCATACATTTCATGATTTTGAATCCACAATTTCCTACTAGATTCCTTGTTGTTTAACTATATTAATGATGAACCACTTAAAAAAATTTACCAGGGTGTATATGCAACTTATCTGGTTCTGTCATTAACATTGCCAAGAACAAAAGGTTTTCAACTTGTTCCTCAAAGTAAATTTTGTCAATATGGGAACTCTGGTAATTTTTTTGAAATGCAATTTTTTTTCCCAAGGCAGTTTCTTAGTAGAACAGGCATTTGTAGAATCGACCGACTCATTTTGACATTTAAAAATGGTCATAAAAAAGTAAAATTTCTCCATTTCAAAATATCGAAAGGCTCAGACATTTAAAATGCTTTTCAAAATGTGGGTTCCAAGTGTGTTGCTAAGCATGGGGTACCCAGGCTAGTGAAAATGAAAGTCCTCAGAGTCCGAATGACTCACTGGATACATAATGAAACAGAGACTATTCTGGATGGCTCTAAGTAGGCCAGAGGAATCAGAGACCACCTGTTTGGTTCTCTTTAACCCACTCCATGCTCTGACAGGGTTGAAGGCTAACTCCAGGCACCCATAGCATAAGGAAACAAGACCCCTATGTTTTGTGTGGTAGGTGACCTTGGGAATGGCACCTCCTAGACAAGCCATATTTCCTAATCCTTTGTCACAAATCAGGGCACTCATTTTTCAGGCATTCTTACCCACCCCCCTTTTTAAGTAGCTCCATATCCCCTGTGGAGCCCAACATGGGGCTTGGATTCATGACCCTGAGATCAAGACCAGGGTTGAGATCAAGAGTTGGATGCTCACTCAACTGAGCCACCCAGATGTCCCCCTCCCCCATTCTTTCCTTCTTAAGAGTCATAGCCATCTGGCCATGGTTGGCCTATAGCAACACCTCCCTTTACCTGCCCCTACTGGGACTCAAGTAAAACTGAAGTGGAATGCTTCAAAAGTTTACAACTCTGATGTTTGTGAGTTGAGAGTCTTGGTCATTAGAATTGTTACATTCAAGCCATATATATATATCATATTTAAGAAATGGAAGAACGTTCCAATGCATGTACATGTAACTAGAGCTTTAAGAAGCTTATTAAATTTGTGTCTCATCTCCTTTCAAACTATAACTTTAAGACCCCCATCTCAGGACACTTGGGTGGCTCAGGTCATGCTCTCAGGATCCTGGGATCCAGCCCCACATTGGGCTCCCTGCCTAGCAAAGAGTCTGCTTCTCCCTCTGCCCCTCCCACCACTCATGCTCTCTTTTTCTCTCTCTCAAATAAATGAAATGAAATGAAATGAAATAAAACCAGCATCTCATACGATAAAATATGAAGTCTTCACCTTTGGAAGGATGGCAACATCTCAGGCAGGAAGGACAGCAACATCTCAAAGTTTTGGGGCCATTGGAGTGGGTTGAATCTACTTGGGGATTATGTTGTCCTTGGTCAAATTACTTAATCTACCCGAACCTCAGTTTCTTATCTGTTAAACAAGAAACTGAGGGGATGAGTAGCATTTATATCAAATGGCTTTTGTGAGTATGAAATTATTACATGATATAGAGCAGAAATATAGCTCATGGTAGGTACTCAATGGACAGAAATCACAGCTCCCTCCACACACCCATACAGCCACAGTTTTTCCCGGGATAGAGGAAAAAAAATCTTTAATGGCATTTATTTATAAGTTATAAATTCAAGTCAGAACTGGAAAGGCAAGGGAAAGTACTAGACTAGTACTTCCAAAATACTTTAAAAAAATCTTTAAAATTAACACTTTGACAAAATGTAATTAAAAATACATCCTTCTAGCTTTTTAAGATCAACTTAGACTTTTGTCTTGCTTGGAACAGAAAAGGAATAATAGCAGTAGAAAAAAATCCACTTTTTAAAAAAAATTAAATTTATTTATTTTCAGCATAACAATATTCATTATTTTTTCACCACACCCAATGCTCCATGCAATCCGTGCCCTCTATAATACCCACCACCTGGTACCCCCCACCTCCCACACCCCTGCCACTTCAAACCCCTCAGATTGTTTTTCAGAGTCCATAGTCTCTCATGATTCACCTCCCCTTCCAGTTTCCCCAAATTCCCTTCTCCTCTCTAACTCCCCATGTCCTCCATGATTTGTTATGCTCCACAAATAAGTGAAACCATATGATAATTGACTCTCTCTGCTTGACTTATTTCACTCAGCATAATCTCTTCCAGTCCCGTCCATGTTGCTACAAAAGTTGGGTATTCATCCTTTCTGATGGAGGCATAATACTCCGTAGTGTATATGGACCACATTTTCCTTATCCATTCGTCCGTTGAAGGGCATCTTGGTTCTTTCCATAGTTTGGCGACCATGGCCATTGCTGCTATAAACATTGGGGTACAGATGGCCCTTCTTTTCACTACATCTGTATCTTTGGGGTAAATACCCAGGAACGCAATGGCAGGGTCATAGGGAAGTTCTGTTTTTAATTTCTTGAGGAATCTCCACACTGTTCTCCAAAGAGGCTGCACCAACCTGTATTCCCACCAACAGTGTAAGAGGATTCCCCTTTCTCCACATCCCCTCCAACACATGTTGTTTCCTGTCTTGTTAATTTTGGCCATTCTAACTGGTGTAAGGTGTTATCTCAATGTGGTTTTAATTTGAATCTCCCTGAGGGCTAGTGATGAACATTTTCTTACACCGTACACAAAGATAAATTCAAAATGGATAAAAGACCTCAACATGAGACAGGAATCCGTCAGAATCCTAGAGGAGAACATAGGCAGTAAACTCTTTGATATCAGCCACAGCAACTTCTTTCAAGATATGTCTCCAAAGGCAAAGGAAACAAAAGAGAAAATAAACTTTTGGGACTTCATCAAAATCAAAAGCTTCTGCACAGCAAAGGAAACAGTCAAAAAAACAAAGAGGCAACCCACGGAATGGGAGAAGATATTTGCAAATGACAGTAGAGACAAAAGGCTGATATCCGGGATCTATAATGAACTCCTCAAACTCAACACACACAAAAAAGGCAATCATATCAAAAAATGGGCAGAAGATATGAACAGACACTTCTCCAATGAAGACATACAAATGGCTATCAGACACATGAAAAAATGTTCATCATCACTAGCCCTCAGGGAGATTCAAATTAAAAATCCACCTTTTTTGAGGTAACTACTATAAATGTCATTCTATAACTTATGAAATTCAGCTAGATATAAACAAAAAGAGTCACTGCTTGAACTAAAGTTCAACCAGTAAATAAATAAAGTTTGCAGAAAATAAAGTTTGCAGAAAATATCATTGTAAGTATTAAAAAAGAACCTTATGCATACTATGAAACTAAAGTTACACAAATACATGCCTGGAAAACAGAGGTGGTAGCTCCTGATGCTAGTAAAATGCTATTAGCATTAACTAAATTGAGTTATTTGTTTTATAATAGAAGTCATAGCAAGTTAAAGTAGTCATGTAACTGATGACATAAACATTGACTTTCTTTTTTAAAAAAATATTTTATTTACTTATTTAACAGAGAAAGACACAGTGAGAGAGGGGACAGAAGCAGGGAGAGTGGGAGAAGGAGAAGCAGGCTTCCTGCTGAGCAGGGAGCCCAATGCAGGGCTTAATCCCAGGGCTCTGGGATCATGACCTGAGCCACATAGGCACCCTAACATTGACTTTCTATCTGACTTTTGACTTTCTGACTTTTGTCTAATCGTGCCTGACTGACATACATTCTGAATCTTTTTAAATTTAATTTAATTTTTTCCATGTTCCAAGATTCATTGCTTACGTACATTCTAAATTTTTTGATCTGCAAGAAGAAATCAATAGAAAATGTTGGGGTTTACCAAAAATACAAGCTCTGTTGTGTTATCTTTCAAGCTTACTCTTCTTCTCTCTCCTCCTTCTCCCCCCTTTCTGCTTCCTCTTCCTCTTTCTTCTTATCATCAGTATTCTAATAATCTAACATTATTCAAGAAGTGGTGTTTCATGTAATTAAACATGTACCCAAACTGTATCTTTCTAAAATGCAGCAATCTTAGTTGATTCTAACGTAATACCCAGTATGTACTCAGTAAACACTAGTTGTTGCCTGATGAGAATAAAGAAGTAGAACGATACTTGTGGTAATATGTCTGTTTTCCTTTTCCACTGAAATGTAGCTTCTCTGCCTCAGCTGAACGAACACAGGACTATGTCTCAGGATCAAATTCACTGGTAAGTAAGTGACCAATGCAGCTGCATGGGACCCCATTCTCAGAAGAGTCCTGCACTTGGGATATAATGCTCTGTAACTGCTATCTTGAAACTCTTAGTTTTATCTTTGAATTGTGAGCATGGGGTAGCCCAGGATTTGGAGCCTGGCACACGTGGAGTTCTGTCTCCCTTAACCCTGCGCCCCTTTCCCGGGTTGGGTTCTTGGCCACCTGGTGCCTGGGCCGTGCCTGTCCAGTCTAGGCAGGAACTAACTGGGTTGCATGGTGGGGAGGAAGTCCTCCTTCTCCCATCCCCCCTTTTCTGGGAGGGGCCAGATGTGGGCACCTGGATGGGCTATGTCAGGCACCTGCCTGGGAGTCTCAGGGTGGGACCAGCACCATCTAGTGCTCTGGCTCATCCCCTTCCAGGTCCAAGTGCGTCCTGGGAGAAGGTTGTGATCCCTGAGAGTAGGTGGTCTGCTGTGGTTTGAGCAGAGGGCCTGATGGGAAGGGAAATTGATTCCCAGATCTCGTGGAGACTGTGTTTTCATTGTGCATCGAACCTGGCGCATTATGTAGCTGGCCCCGTGTCATTATTTAATACTTATTGAGCATTCTGGTTGCACAGAGACATCTCTATATTAAATATTAAGAAACTAAAAGTGTTAAACATATGCTTTCCAAACCTAGCAAAGCATTGAATAATAGTTGTTTGGTTAGATATTGATTCCTAGTAGTAAGAGGCTGACCTGAAAGAGTTAAAACGTTTTTAAAAATTTGATGACTTTCATATCATATCATATCATATCATATCATATCATATCATATCATATTAAAAGTACCGTTTAACTTTGATTGGCCATGTGTTTGTGAGCCCAAAGCATCTGAATATGTTTGCAAAGCACCGTTAAACCGAAAATGCATGGGACCAGTGACTTTAATTAGAGAAGAGAAGGCAAAAGAAAAGAAAGGGGAGTGGGAAGCACAAAGCTCTCAGAAATTGAGGAATGGAGGAATGACGTCAGCAAGAGGACAGACTAGGAGGTTTCAGCCCTCAACTCTGCACAGAAACAGGTGACTTGCTGGATGGTAGGGGCCAGTGGAGGAGAAGCAGATTGGAAGGTGGACAGTGGCTGGAGGTAATGGCACTAACAACAGCCAGATCTACTGAAGATTTGCTATGCGTCTGGCCCCAGCTGGATGTATGATGTCTGTGAACCCATTTAATGCGTACCCGAGCCTTGGGAGAGAGACTCCCTTATTACCCCGACTTTGCAGTAGAGGAGCCTGGGGCTCAGAGAGGTTAAGTGATGTGTTCAAGGCTATACAGCAAAGAGCTAGCAGAGCAACAATCTTAATCTAGGCAATGGGTCTAGAGACCACGCTCTTAATCATTACCGCACAGATGAGTTGCATTTGAGTCTGCGATTCAGTCTGGGCCGCCCATGTGTGAATGACGTGATGACAGAGAGCAGCATCAGTGATATAAGAGCAACATTTTAGATTTCATTCCACTCATGGACAGAAAAATAACGGGAGGATTCAGGGAAAAAGCACGGGATGAAAATACCAAGAAACTTTTGGTATCTTACATTTGTACATAACATTTTGTACTTTTCAGAGCATTTTCATCAGTACTATCTCATTTATTTTGCAAAATGACTTGGCAAGACAAGTATTATTGTCCCCATTTTACACAGATAAGGAAATTGAAGCCGGGAGAGATGGAGTGATCTCCAAGTCCAAATAACTTATAAAATGGAGATGCCCGTCTTCCGACTTCTTTCCACCAGGGGCTATTAGGGAGAAAATTGTGAAGAATGAAATATTTTCTAATTTCAGTTGAAATAGTTAATTATAGATAGTTTTCTTCTCACCGAAATCGCTTTCAAAGGCTGCAGTGCTGGGTCTGCTTTCATTAATTGAAATTACAATCAGCCGAAATAATTAAAAATTGAAATATATAAGGAGGAAGCTCACAGATTTCAAGACATGATTTAATCCAGTTTATTAATCATAAAAGCCATCTGGACCTTGGTACTCATTATTTTATCTCTTCTTTGGGCAGATATTGCTACACCGACTTCAAACAATCGTCTCTTAGTATATTTTATTCTGAGTCAACATTTAAGAAACACTATTTGAGAGTGGGCTTTGGCTTTGAATTATAAAGAGGGAATAAGGGGGAGGCAGAAGGCTGACTCATCTTCCAGAATTATACATGTTGGAGAGGGCAGCACATTGAGTGTGCTGCTCCTAACATTTCCAGCGGATGCTAGGGGGAAGGGTTTGGGGTGGTGCTTAACGGCCAGAGGGCTGTTCTCTTTATTCCACTGGCTAGAGGCTGGCTTTTTTGTTGTTGTTTCTGCGTTTCTGCCAAGGCTATACTTCTGTGGCCTGCAAACTCTCAATTAGCATGTGTAGAACAGTATTAAGAGACTGAAACGTGATATTTGTTTTCCCCAGAGCTCCAGGAAGAACAAGAAGAGAATATGTTGCAAAACTGAAGATGACAGGGTGGTGATATCAAAAATGTCATTTTTTTTTTTTTTTCCCTCTCTCTGTCAACATGAAGCTAAGACCCTAGAATCAGATTTAAAGACTGTTTAGGTGCTGCAGCTCTTAGAGAGCTGATGAAGATCATTAGTTAATGAATTAATTCATTTGCTAATTAATGTGCCACACTCTGTGTGGAGGTCAGGCTACAGTGGAAAACAAGAGATACGGCAGTTATCCTCATGAAGCTTACAACTTAACAGGCAAGAAATATGGAAGCATCTGGTTAGCATGACCAACCACTGGTTACCCAGGCTTCTTGCTATCCTGTCCAGTGACTGGAAAATACTCGGTGCCTAAGACTGTAGTGTAAGGCCTAAAGTTAAGGCCCAATTGTATATGTCCCTTGATATTTGGGAAAAAGTAAGAGGGCACCGAAGGACAGACTAGCAAATTCCCCTACCCACACTGCTCCCGAGGATGGGATCCCCCAGCCCAGGAAGTTCCTAATCATGGGGATCAGGTATGATCGATGCCTGTTTATTCCTGCAAGGCTGGCTGTGGTTCCCTGCCACCTACAGAATGTTGCAACCAAGCCAGTCACATCCTCGCCTACGAAGCAGTGGTCACCCTCCCTTTTACTACTACAAAGTCTACCTCCTACAGCCTCTGGTTGTTTGTTGTGTTCCGGACTATAGTTCCCATGTGGCTCTTCAGGGCACAGTGCAACTAAGAAGCTGTGGTCAGTCACCTCTGTCTGGTGTTGGGTTTTGTGTGTTGGGCTGTAACCCTAGGAAGGAAATCCCACCCTCACCGATGGAGTGGAGAGCAGGCCATCAAAATGAAAGTACTGTAGACATAGAGTTAAAGTTCGGTTTCTTAGTATGTCCGCTTACTGCAGGGGGTTGAGAAGGGAATGGCATTTTGGCCACAGCTGATACAAACATAGACTACATTTAGAAGTAGCTGAATGCCAGACACACAGAATGAGGGAAGCTTCATGATGCTGCCCACCTTCCCCCCAAACCTTATTTTCTTATGCTCAGAAATGGCTCAAAAATAATGAAACCATTTTGTCGATTAGTTGTATTAACTTGAACTATCAAGCGATCGAAGCATTTGGAGACTTTAAAGAGGCAGAGATTGAAATTTCGTATTGTTCCATTCCAATGTTTGGCTTCCTTGGGAGGTTCAATTTTTCATCTGTCAGTTTTCAATCCTAACCTTGATTTAACAAGTCTTGCAGAAAATTATTCATCTTTGTGTGAGACATCTACTGAGAATGGCTGACACAGACTTCTAATGCTTATCAGTAGAGAGATGACGCGGCTCACGCATGTGACAGCACTTTGCTTGTTTCCCTGAAGCAGTCATTCCCTGAGTAAGGACACAGTCATCACTTATCATCTCATCTTAATTAACTTATGTTTTCATTCTGGTCAAAAGCAAACAAATCACGGTCTGGCAACCGAGGATGGATGGTCCTCAAATCAGATGCTTGCGCTATTCGTTGGGCACGTGCCCTGGCTTCCACGATCATGGTGATCTGAAATTGACCTGCATAATTTCTACTTAACCAGACAAAAAGGAATTGGAATTAAACCATGTAATTGTATGAAAAAGGAATCAAAACAGCCATATGGTGTCCCTGAATACAGTTGGAAAGACAGAATCATAAATGGCGACCCTCCTGTTACCCTAGAGATACTGAGAGGATCCCTTGGTCTGCAGAATGTCTCACGCTGAGTCCTTGCAGTGTGGACGTCTGCTTGGAGACAGTAACTCTCTATCTTCTTTGGGCACCTTTAATTTTAGGGGGATCAGCTTGCTATTTTATTAAGGGACCAAATGGGGAGATAAGAAAGAAAAGGAGAGTCTGGAAGGGGAAAAAGGATGATGGTGAGGGCGAGGAGGCTCTTGTGGCAAATTTTAACTCATGTGAACAGTCTGGAGACACCCCAGGTCACAGAATGGAAAGAAAGCGCAGTCCAAAAGGCATTATGAAATTTGACAGGACATAATGGTGAGAGTCTCTGCAGACTGAAAGTCTGCTGAGGGACGGGAAATGTGCTCGAAATTTATACACTCTAGAGCAATAGGGTTCTTAAACTTGGCTGCACATGGAATCCCTTGGGGAGCTTTAAAAAATACTGTTGTCTATTCCCTCTCCGAGAGGTTCCGATTTCATAGGTCCAGGGTGAGGCTTAAGCATCCAGTTTTTTTTTTTGAACATTTTGAACACTTTTTGAACTTATTTATTTGATAGAAATATAGGGAGAGAACACAAGTAGAGAGAGCCACCGGCAGAGGCAGAAGGACAAGCAGGGGTTCGATCCCAGGACCCTGAGATCATGGCCTGAGCTGAAGACAGGTGCTGAAGACTGAGCCACCCAGGCGCCCCCAAGCACCCAGACTTTTAAAGGCTTCCAAGGTGACGCTAAGGTGTAGTAGCGCTTGAGAAACACCCAGTTTCATTCTTTCCACAACCTTAGAAGGTAGGTATTATAATCCACATTTTAAGAGTGGCACAAGTAAGATTCGGAAGTTAAATAGATTGTTCAAAATCACGCAGCCAGGCAGGAGGTACCAACGCAAGGACTGGAAGCTGCTGCGCCCGTCTCTGGGGCCTGTGCTTTTCCACGAGCTAGTTTGCTGCTCTCCTGGAGAATACTGGAGTGCAGGGCAGGGAGAAGAAGGAGACCCTGCCCTGGGTCAGGGATAGAGCCCTGTTCTTCATTATTCATCTTTTATATCAGAAACGGAGCATCCGTGTGAAAACTGGTATGGCAGCAGCTTAAAAAAAAAAAGCTACTAACATTTTTATAGCCCCTTATTCCTAAATTAAACTGATTTTCTATTTTTAGGGACATACAAGCTGAGGTTGGTTCTCTGAGCTCCTTGACTGAGAGAAAAGCAAGGTTATATTGGAATTATGCTTCAGAGATTGAAATCAGTTCCCTTCTGTTTTATGAATGGATTGCAGTGAATATATTTGGCATTTTATAATTTTTCTTACCACTCCTATTATCTTTTTTCTAGCTCACTTTTCAAGGGACAGAGTGATTTATTGACTGTCTTTTAGAAGTTCCATTTCACTGAACAAATGGTGAATATAAAAATCTGCCACTTGACCTAACACTGACTCAGATATTCAAAAGCTTCGTTTGATTAAAAAGAATTCACAGAAGTGGAGACCAATAAATGCCAGATTATAAGAAAACTGAGAAAATTCCAGGATTCGTTCTTTTAAAAATCAGCAGGAGGTAATCCAAATGACATTTTCTTTTAGGGTGACCAGAGCCTGGGTCTGCTTTCTCTCTGTAAATTACACATGGCTGTCTGCCATGGACTTCAATTATCTTCACCTAATGAACCCCAAACTCCCAGCACATTTCAACAAAGAGCCTCAATAAACATGTCTTCTTTCCTCTTCCTGCCAAAATGCAGAGCAGGTTATGTACAGGGGGACTTGGATGTGTAAAGCAAGTGTGTCTTAGAAGGGGAAGCCCCAAACCAGAATTAAACTTCTGTATCTTTTGGGAGTTGCTTAGTTATGAAAGGTCTGATAATCACCTATCAGAGCAAGAGACTAGAAAGAACCCAGGTGATCCTCAGTAGAGGACTGATGAACAACAGCTACAGTGAAAAATCCTCACTACGCCACAGCCCGCATTGTGTTATTTTTTATTTCTTTGTTTATTTTTTTTTAAGGTAGGATACTGGTATTGTGCTTATGTGAGATAATGTCCACATTATTAGGAATGAGTATTGAAATATTTAGTGAGAAAATGATATCACAGCTGTGACTTTACTTAAAATTTTTAACTAAAATAAAAATAGCATCCCATTTCAAATAAACAAACAAAAAAAGCCAACAAAATAAGACAGGAAAACCTCTGAAAGGGTAAAACTAAGTATGACAAAAAGGTTGATAAGTTTTTGACTCTGAGTGGTGGACATATGGGAGTTTATTGAGCTGTTCTCTCTACTCTTGTGTATGTCTGAAAGTATTCAGGGGCATCTGGGTGGCTCGGTCAGTTAAGCATGTCTGGATTTCGGCTCAGGTCATGGTCTCAGGGTCGTCAAATTGAGTCCTGCATGGTGCTCCACAGTGAGTGTGGGGCCTGCTTAAGATTCTTTCTCCCATGCACTCTGTCTCTCAAAAAAATACAAAAATAAAATTTCCTTTTAAAAAAGTATTCAAAATAGAAATATTTAAACACTGATAGAATCTAAGAATTAACAACCTGCCTCTTGCCACTTGCTGAGGGATATATAACCGAGCGTTTACATTTCTTACTGTGTTTCGGCATCCTTCTGTAACAAGATGGATTGTTACAAACCTGGAACTGGGTCACTGAATATAGTATTCAGGTTTAACCAACTATAGGTTCATGGAAGTATTCCATAGATCAAGATAAGTAGTGTGACCTCAGGGAAAACTGGACTACAAACCCCATAAATGGAGAATGTTCTCATTCTGGTTGGTCTTGGGGAATATTCCTTGCAGCCTTCATGGCTTAAAGCAGCCAAGTCACTGTTGAACAGACATGATTCAGTTTAGACTGGTTGGGATTCTAGTAAAATGAGATCTTATTTAAATTATTTACTATTATATAATATATATTATATAATGTATAAACTATTAAATATAAATATATTAAATATACATTAAATATATAACATATAAACTATAAACTAAATAAACTATTATATAATAATATAAATTATTAACATTATTTACATATGTTAATAAGATTGGAAAGAGCCTTTCAAAGTTCTGAAAGCTGCCAGATAGGGCTTTTATCCAGATGTGGCCTCAGGTAAATGTGAAAGAAGGTACTAGTTTACGTCTGGAAACGTCACTCTCACACTAATCCTCCAGAACCATCTCCACACTCAATCCCATCCTGCCTCCTCCTGTGCAAGGGCTCAGAGTGCATCTGGGGGACACCAGCTGGGTCAGAACCACAGTCCCAAGCCACTCAGGACTTTGCTCCACTCTCCTCCTGCTTACTTTATCCTACAAATAAGACTTTTACTTGGGAGATCCATGAAATCCAGGGTTGTGAAATAACCGCAATTTGGGGAGATTGAATTTGAGTCCAAATTAAAGTGGGGACACTGGAAACGAGCTTAGAAGTTCCCAGAGTAGTACCCTAGAGTCCCAGCAGAAACAAACACAAGCCCTTCCTGGAGGTAATAATCTTGTTATAGCTTTCAGTTTCCCTGAAGATTAAAATCAACTGAATATGAGCTCATAAGAAAAAACTATCAAAGTCCCAAGAAAATAAATCACCATGAATGAAACTCAGCAGAAACAACCAAAAATTGAGCCAGGGCTCCAACATTTCAGATATTGGCATCATCAACCACAGATTATAAACTAGTTTATAAAATGCTTAATAAAACAAAGGATAAAATCTAAAAAAAAAAATCATTAAGAGGTGATCCAAAATGACCAGTTATATAAAAATATGATGCTACCACATGACCGGGTTGGGGTGATCTCACAAATGCGATGTAGAATGATACAGACCTACTATAAAAGTTATAGCTAGCCATATCTATGCATATATGCGTAGATATATATCATAAAACTACACACGCCCTTACAATGCAACCCAACAATGGCTCTCTTGGACATCTTCCCCAGAGAAATGTAAGTTTCTGTTTACTCAAAAATACATACGTGAATGTTTATGGCAGTTTTATCCTTAAGAGCCCCAGAATGGAAACAACTCAAGTGTCCTTTAGTGGGTGACTGACTAAATGTGACGGCGTCTACCTCACAGGCTACTCCGCAGTAGAAAAGAACAACAATTGATACCTGCAGCAGCACCATGAATCTCAGAGAAATTATGCTGAGTCAGGAGCCAATCCCTGAAGTTTACATGTTGTATCATTGTGTGCAGATGTTTTCAACCTGACAATGTTTTCTATACGGAGAGTGCATTAGTGGTTGCCAGGGCTTTGAGAAGTGATGAGCAGCTGGGGTGAAGGGACACTGATGTAGCTATAAACGTAGAGCACGAGGGATTCTTGTGGTGACTGAGTTTTTGTCTGTCTTGAATAGAATATAGTGGTGGCTGCGTGGGTGAAACTATGCGTGATAAGATTGTAAAAAAGAACTAAACACACATACATGTGCATATAAAACTGGTGGAATTTGGATAAGATGCATGCATTTCATTAAGATCAATTTCCGAGTTGTGATATTGTACAATGGCTAGGAAAATGTTACCACCAGGGGAAATGAAGTGAAGCATAGACAGTGTTTCTCTGTGTTATTTCTTATAGTTGTGTGTAAACCTACAATTATCTCAAAATGAAAAGTTTAATTAAAAAAAAAACAAACAACTATATACCATTTTTAAAGCAAAAAAAATGGAAGGTACCTTGGCATAACTCTACCAAAATGTGTGTGTTATCTATATGAACAAAATTATTAAACTGTATTAGCAGACAACTAGAAAAGAGCTAAATAAATGGAAAGATAATACACATTTATGGACTGAAAGACAATATTGTAAAGACAACATTGGAGGTAAAAATCCATAAAATTCCAATAAAAATTCCAAAAGAATTTGTTAGGAAAGTTGAAAAGCAGATTCTAAAATTTAAAGGCCCAAGAATACTTAACATATCTCCAAGAAGAATACGATGGAGGTACTTATGCTACCACATTTGAGGACTTCCTATAATGCCATGGAAATCGGTATCATGTGCTTATGGTCAGACATAAACAAATTATCTAATGGAAGAAAGTCACGTACACATGCAAATTTCTTTATAATAGTGCAACACATAGTGGATTTCCCTGGAGGAAATTAAAAATTAGTAAGTTTCATTGGACTCTTGGTTAAATAAAAACTGAAATTAAATTGCTACTTTATACCTTTCATGAAACTAAATATTTAAACATGAAAACCTTTAGGAAAAATATAGGAAAATAAATTAAGAAAAAATTTCTTAAACATGATACAAAAATGTATCAACATAGCAGAAAAGATTGATAAATTTGGCAAAATTAAAATCAAGAATTTTGGTTCACCAAGACCTTGTAAAGAAAATGTAAACAAAAGCTCAAATTGGCCAAAAATATTTATGATGTATAAAATCAATAAAAGATTAGTAATCAGAATACATAAGATCTATAAACCAAATAAGAATGTGAAATCAGTAGAAAAAAGACAATATATAGAAGAGGCATTATACAGGAAAAAAAATGTCCAATGAACTTATGAAAAGTTGCTCAATTTTAATCAAAAAATGTCATTTCAGACAACGAGATACCATTTTTATATCACTAGATTGGAAGAAGTAAAGAAGCCTATTAGTATTTATTAGTGAGGATGTGGAATAATGGATAATTTTTACACACTGCTGTTATTAAAAACATGTAAACTGCATTCTGATGAGCACTGGGTGTTATACACAACTAATGAATCGTTGACCACTTCCTCAAAAACTTATGATGTACTATATGCTGGCTAACTGAACATAATAAAAAAATATAACCCGCTACAATCTTTTTGGCCATGTGGCAACAATTCCATTGTTAGACTACACCTATAGAATGTTTGCTCCTATGTTAGGAGTATGCATATAGATTCCCTTAACAACATTGTTTGCAGTATAAAATAAAGTCAAGATAAATGGTTACATGACAAAAAAAAAAAGATGCACTATTGTATACTTCATGCATTGAAAGAGCACATAAGAGAGAAAATGAATGAAACATAGCTACATTGGAAAAACTTCAATGAATCTAAAAAAATTATATTGGGTGAAAAAAGCAAGCCGTTGTAGACAACTTTTTTATGTCACCATTTTTATAAACCTTTAAGGCAAGCAAAATTAAAAGTTATATTCACTATATATGATTATGTTATTTTTTAAAAGATTATATCTATTTATTTGACAGAGAGAGACACAGTGAGAGAGGGAACACAAGCAGGGGGAGTGGGAGAGAGAGAAGCAGACTCCCACCAAGCAGGGACCCCCAATGCGGGGCTTGATCCCAGGACCCTGGGATCATGACCCGAGCTGAAGGCAGACGCTTAATGACTGAGCCATCCAGGTGCCCCTGATTATACTATTTTAAAAGCAGAAATAAATGCACAATCCAAGGCAATGGTTACCTTTGAATGGGGGGTAGACACAGATGTATCCCTGCAAATAACATAGAGAAGTATGAGATAATGAAAGCGAAAGCTTCTTGGCAATATTCTAGATCTTAAGTTATGAGTTTAGAGTGATTCATTTTAATGTTTTGCTTCATAATTTACATATGTGTTCTATATTTTTCACATTTCACATATTAAATAATACATTCTAAATAGGAAAGAATGGTCCATTATAGAAAAGTACAAAACAAAATTTCAAAAAAGAAGTTCAAATGTCAATGAAAATTCAAGTCCCTCAAGAGAATGAGAAGGCGAGTCACAGACTGGGAGAAAATATTTGCAGATTTATTTGGTAAATGACTTATCCAAAATATACAAAGAGCTCTCAAAATTCAACAATAAGAAAACAAACAACCCAACTAGGAAATGAGCCAAAGACCTTAACAGACACCTCACCAAGGAAAATATATGGAGTTGGCAAATAAGCATACAAAAAGATGCTTCACATCGTATGTCTTCAGGGAAATGTCAATTAAAATGGGATACCACTATACCAAAATCCAAAACACTGACACCCACGAAATGCTGATAAAGATGTGGAGCAACAGGTGAGAGTTGCTCACATTGCTGGTGAGAGTCCAACATGGTACAGCCCTTTTGGAAGATAGTTTGGCAGTTTCTTATAAAGCTATCCACACTCTTACAATATGACCCAGCAACTGCCCTCCTTAGAGTTGAAAACCCAGAAGAGTTGAAAACTTACATTTACACAAAACCCTCATACAGATGTTTACAGTAGTTCAATGCATAATTGCCCAAACTTGGAAACCAAGATCCTTTAGTAGGGGAATGGATGCGTAAACTGTGGTACCTCTGGACAATGGAGTATTATTTATTGCCAAAAATAAATGAGTTGTCAAGTCATGAAGAGACAGGGACGAAACTTAAATAGGTGTCACTAAGGGAAAGAAGCTAATCTGAGAAGTTTCCATACCATATGATTCCAACGCTATGGCAGTTTCAGAGAAGGCAAAACTGTGGCAACAGTGGAAAAATCAGTGGCTTCCAGGGGCTGGGGGAGGGATGAATAGGCAGAGCACAGAGGGTTTTTTAGGCCAGTGAAACTATTCTGTACAACACTCTAATGGTGAGTGTGTACCATCACACATTGTCAAAACCTATAGAATGTAGAATACCAAGAGTGAACCCTTAAGTGACCTATGGATTTGGGGTAATAATGATGTGTCAGTGACGGTTTATGGATTGTAACAGATGTGCTAGCTTGGTGCAGGATGTTGACCTTGAGGGGGCTGTGTGTGTGTGAGAGAAAGGGGCTATATTGGAATTTTTTGCTATGAACCTAAAACTGCTCTAAAAAATAAAGTGATAATGTACCAGTGTTAATGTTGATTTCCTGATTGCATTGTGGATATGTCAGATGATGTCCTTATACCCTAAAAGATACAGCAGTGATAGGGCATCATGTTAGCAACTCACACTCAAATACTTCAGGGAAAAAAAAGTTGTTCTTGCAATTTCTCTTTAGAGTTTGAGATCATTTCAAAATTTAAATTTTTTTTTAAGTGAAGCCCGTTATGATCAGCATTATAATGGGGGAATTTCAGTGTTTTCAGTTTTTTTGTCTGCTCTTCTTGTTTCCCCAATTTAGAGGCGTGTAGACTCCTAGTCACTTTGCAAATCTGTAAGGCCCCAGGGGAGCAATTATTCTCAATCTAGTGTTCACTTCAGATGGCCACGTTTTCTTCGGGGCTGACTCAGGTTGCTGACCCAGTGAGTAAGAGTCTCCCCCAGGAGACGAGTTATAAATGGCCATCTGCCCAGGTGCGATTGTTTTTTTTTAAAGGTTTCCATTTCTGTGTTCTAAAATATAGGGATGTCAGATACAGGTATGAGGGCATTTCGGGCCATTCCCAGTCAGGCAAAATAGAGGAGGTTCTCAACCTGTCTGGTCAAAGAGAAGTGGCTCCTGGTGGGAGAGCCTGCAGGAGGAATGGAGAAGAACGTTGAGCTGGGTTTGGAGCCCTGGCTGTTGTAGGTGAAGCCACTGCTCCTAGAACTCTTAATTACCCCTGTCATGTCTCAAGCCTTCGGGAAAGCTTGGATTCACTTTATGGTTAAGGCTTGGATGTTGGTTTTTAAGGGAAGGAACAGTGAGGAAGGAGAGCTTCTCAACCGAGGCTGATGGCAAAGTTAGGGAAAGTGGTCATGAGAAGTAAATGGACTTTTATGTTTCTTAAGTTTTTCTAAATTTTCTGCCATGGGTATACAGTGCTTTTATAATCAGGAAAACATAAATATTTGTGAACTATATAGCTACACAGTCCAATAGTGAGTGGTAGGGTGAGCGTTTCAGGTCACAGGGAGTCCCCCAGTGAAGATATTTTGGGCGGGCATCTACCACTCTTCTCCTTCTTCTAATTCTAATGCAAAGACACTAGATGTAGAAACATCTTTTGCTCTTGAAAAATAAAATCAAACTTGTCCTTTGCATTAACAATGCCTACTGATGCCAGTTTTGAGAACGTGATTATCAATGAAAAAATAAGTTCAATATAGATCCAGTGCTAGCCTTCATGAAGAATTATGCTATTTACTCCAGATACTAGTCCTGTACCGATAATGTGGTGAAAAGTTGAATTTCCCTTAAAGGATATGCTGTGTTTGTTTCTAAGTCTGTAAGTGGGTTGCTGTTTTGAATGAATTTTGCAACACTCTGACTTCATAGTCTTCCTTTTCTTTTTTAAAGTTGGTCAAAAATTAATTGTGTTATTCAGTTGGAACATTAATATTGCAGGAGACGCCAAGGCATTCTGCAAACTTAAAGATCGTCTAAATGTAACTCTTTGTTACTGAGTTGGCTGGACACTTACTATTAATTATTTAGAGGCTTTTTGAGTTTTTGTATCGAAATCTTCATCCTCGTTTAAAATGTCTCATTTACAGTTCTTTCAGTTGCTCATTATTTATTCATGACACTTATTTTGGGTTTCCTCTATGAGTCATCTATGGCTCCGTACATAAGAATCGGCTCTTGTCTTCAGAGAGGTTCCCGTCTAGGAGAGGAAGGAAGAGGCATATGAGAAATGACTAAACACATTAGACAGTGAGAAGTCCAGCAAGAGTTAAGACAGGTTATGTGGTGGGGAAAGAGACAGTGAGCCTCTTCTCAGGGAAGGGAAGAATATGGCAAAGGAAGGAAGCAAGAACCCAAGGTATGACATGAGAACAGCTTACATAGAAGAACTGCTATGAACTCTGATCACGATGGTTTATGTACAGTGAGTGGTAGGTTTGTGGGCTTTATGGTTCATGTTCCATAATAACCTCAAATCTGTTGCAGGTGACAGGTAAGTTTCTGGGTGACACAGTAGACATATAGGTAGCCCTTTCACCTGGTTGGGGAGTGGGCTTCATCTGTTCTGTTCATGAACTATTTCTCTCTCTCTCAGTCATTGATGAAGAAGGGTTTTTGTTTGTGTGTTTGATTGTTTGTTTTTGTTTTTTAAATGTTCACACCTGCAATGGCCACTTTTACATGTCAACTTGGCAAGGCTCCCTTCCCAGTAACTCAATCAAACATAGGTTAAGGTGTTGTAGTGAAGGTATTTTGTAGATGTAAAGTCCATAATCATTAAAATCATTAAAGTCCTTAATTTTTAAGGAAGGACGATTGTTCTAGATAATCTGGGTGGGCTTGATTCAATCCACTGAAATATCCTAAAAGCAGAGCTGAGGCTTCTCAGAAGAAATCCTGCCTGTGAAGTGGAGATTGAGCCCGTGCCCCCTTCAGGTCAGCCCTCCCCATGGATTTCAGACTTGCCTTGGTGGCTCCTATAGGCACAGAAGCCAATTCATTTCAACCAATCTCTTAATATTTATCTCCTACTGGTCCTGCTTCGCTGGTTGAACTCTGACTAGTATGATACCCAACATGAAGATTCTTACATGCCTTTTTTTAATTATGCCCCTTGGCTTCCTTTACTGAAAGTTTCTCTTCCCTAGTGGTCTGAGAGATGTCAAATTCTCCAACTTTTCTTCTCCCAGGATTTGTTTATTTGATACTGTGTGCTCCTAAACTCATGATATGAATTTTAACAAGTTAATTTTACTCTATTTATTTATTCTTTGCTATCTAGCGATTGTTGTTGCTAGTATATTCTTTATCTCTTTCATATCCTGCAGTCTCTGTTTTACTCCTAGGAATTAAGTTCTACAGGAGCAGGAGTCTTTGACTGGTTCATTTCTGTGTGCCAAGAACCAAGAACAGTGCCTGGCACATAGGAGATATTCCTTATATGTTTATTGAGTGCATGAATGACATTTCTTTATAAATATCCATCTTTACATTTATATGCTGCTCATACAATGATAACATCCTTACATAAAACATTTATTTCTGTCTTCACTGTGAGGTTTGTTGGTGGGAGGCAGCTATTTTGGGTTGGCAAATCTGCTTTGAAGATCCAAACTCTCCACTGGGTTTGTAATCCCAAGCTCTAGACCTGGGGTCAGATATAAGGTAACTACTGGCAGTAGATCTGAGATTCCCTCTAATTCAGCTTAAACACAGGTAATTTCATCTCTGCTCATTGAATACCTGCATTTATCTCTTAATCACTTCCAAACTCAGAGACAATTCAAGAAGGATTTATTAATTATGTCCCTCAAACCCTGCAACATGCGTTTATGGAACAAATCTATTTTTGGTCTTTTCTGGGAATAGCATGCCTTTTTGAGGGGAGAGCCAATTGCTCTTCTGACTTGAAAACTTTTATTATAGTGGGAACTGCCAATCATATAGTCTTCAGTCCTTGTCCTCAAAGATGGGTGCATGACCCAAGTCAGAGTTCTTCCCAGGGATTTTATTTTTTTGAATTAGAATTAAGGAAAGTAAATCTGTTCTTCCCTTGTGTCGCTGTGATATATTTTATATTCTCCTTTTTTTCATACAAGTTTAAGATAGTGATAGGCCTTCTTTTTGCAAAATTAGCTATGAATTTTGGAAAGGCATCTGGAGGCAATTCTAGAGCTGATTGACTAAGCGTGCTATTTGTTCTGTGATGCCACCACTGAAATGAGAACTATTAGGTTCGAAAAGGCCTTAGTGCAGGTTCTTATAGAATTTTCTTTAGTATTGCCAAAAAATGTAAGAGTAGGAAAGGGAATGATGGGGTGAGCTAAGAGGAGGGTTCCTAACTAAATTTAACTTTCTAGGTGGTTCAGATAGTAAGCTGTAAGATGTCATTCAGTCTGGATTGCTGAAAAGGGATTCAAACAGTAGAATATAGCAGCCACTGCTTTTTGTCTAATAAACATACCAACTTTCTCAGGTGAATAGTCTTTGGTTACTGTCCTTAGAGGCTTCCCTAGGATTTCCCAATCTGGTGCTACATTGGACAACCGCTGGTGGTCTCTCCTCTTGGTTCTCAGTTGAATCTGACACCCACTCTGCCTTTCTTTAATACCAACTTCTCCAAGCCATAAGCCTGCTGGACACAATAATATCCACGTTCTTTCACCAGACATAGTATTACTTAGTCTCTTTAGTGGTTTAAAGCTTTCAAATTGTTCTCTGGTAATAAAATAGGAGTGTATTTTCATCTGGGAAAACATAAAGATTGATAGTCATTTGAAATACTGGGCTTGTCTTACTTTCATTCAATACAATATTTATCACTTTTGGTCATTAGAACATAATGTTCATCTCAAAGTAAGTCAATACTTTTATATGCCTTTGAACATGAAGTGCTGTTAGATTCTAAAACTGATTCAAGTAGACAATAGAGTGACTAAGCAATGAGATTTTGCCTCTTCTTTGAAAATCTCCCACTTGTAAAACTCTGTGATTTATGAGCCAAGCTGAAAAGGTTTATTAATCTCTCTGGTAATCAGATAATTATAGAGAAATGTACCTTAGTTAGAACTTGGCAGAAGGATGTTTGAAGTCAAGTGTAGGCAAAATCAGGGGAAACAAAACAAAACATTGAAGGCTTTCAGATAAATGTAATCAAATCCATTCTGTTCAGAACCAGGAGCATAAAAGCATCCCTCTCCTCTGGTCTGCTCTCTACTACCCTTTCTGTTCTTTTGACACTGGTATATGTTTTGTCAAATACATTGTCAAGGTAGCATCCTTCCCCGCTTCTTGAATGTCTGTTGCCTGCCGGGCCCTGTGCTGGGGATCTGCTGCATACAAACATGAGGAAAGCAGTTTCTTTTGCTGGGGAGCTTCTGCTGTCCTGAGGGAGATAGGCATGAACAAAGTGTATAAAGCAGACGTTATAACTGTGTCCTCTTTCACTTAGAGGAAAGGGTCAGCTGTGGTATCTCACACTGTTGAGGGATCTAGGCCTGGTGGAGCCACTGGAGGTGGATGGGAAGAAAGGCTAAGGTGGGGTCAAAATGGCGGCCATCTGAGACTGAGAGCAGATCTCAGGAGGGGTCATAAGATTAGAGGCTAAGAGCTGGTGAATGTTGGCATATGATAGTACATGAGCCACGTATCAGGAAAAAGATAGGAATCTTCTTTTTTTTTAATTTATTTTTTATTTTTAGCATAACAGTATTCATTATTTTTGCACCACACCCAGTGCTCCATGCAATCCGTGCCCTCTATAATACCCACCACCTGGTACCCCGACCTCCCACCCCCCACCCCTTCAAAACCCTCAGATTGTTTTTCTGAGTCCATAGTCTCTCATGGTTCACCTCCCCTTCCAATTTCCCCCAACTCCCTTCTCCTCACCATCTCCCCACATCCTCCATGCTATTTGTTATGCTCCTTAGGGCCACAGTTAAGATTCAGGTACAGAGATTTTTTTTTTTTTTAAAGATTTATTTATTTGACAGAGAGAAATCACAAGTAGACAGAGAGGCAGCCAGAGAGAGAGAGGGAGAGGGAAGCAGGCTCCCTGCTGAGCAGAGACCCCGATGCGGGACTCGATCCCAGGACACTGAGATCATGACCTGAGCTGAAGGCAGCGGCTCAATCCACTGAGCCACCCAGGCGCCCCAAGATTTTTTTTTTAATTAATTGAAAAATTTTTTTAACTTTTAAATTGAAATACCCATAGAAAAGAGTACACAGATGAAAAAATACACTTCAGTGAGGTCCGACACCCATGTAACCTTGAGCAAGCTTGGATCATAGAAGATATCCAGCACTTCAGAAGGACCCCCTCCGCCACCACCCTGCAACCCCCTTCATCAATACTACCTTCCTCCCGTCCACTGGTCCCCTATTTGACTAGTTTTGAAATGCATATAAGTGGAAACATACAGTCTGTATTCTTTCATGTCTGGCTTCTTTTACTCAGCATTATGATTTTAGTACCTAAGCCTATTGTTGCATTTAGTGGGATTTCATTCTTTTTCATTGATGTAAAATTTTCCATTGTATGAATTTTCAGAGATTTTCTATACTCTCTACTGTAGATAGATATCTCGATTGTTTCCAGTCTAGGGTCTAATACAACTGTTACTATAATAAATACATTGTACATTTATTTATTACATCTGTACCTGTTCCTGTTGGCTGAGTCACAATGTATCTCAACTGATGCAAAGAGATTGTACCAATTACATTTCCTCCACCAGACCTTGTACTTTTAGCCTAGTGTGTGTACTATGTCATTATATTTTTAACTTGCTTTTCCATAATTATGAATGAGGTCGGACATCTTTTCATATGTGTATTGACAGGATATCCTCATGATTTTTCTCATAATTTTTCTGTTAGATTGTTTTTTCTTATGAATTTGAAGGTATTCTTTACAGATTCTGCATATGAAAACTTTATTAGTCTTGTGTTCCATATATCTGTTCCCTCTATGTTCCTCCAATTTGCACTGTCTTGATGTCTTTTGATAAACATTTTCTTTATTTTGATGGAGTTCAGTTTATCAGTCTTTCCATCTTGGTTAGTATTTTCTGTGTCCCTTAAAAATAGAACCACCCTATGATACAACAATTGCATTACTAGGTATTTACCCAAAATATATAAAAATAGAGATTCAAAGGGGGTACATGCGCCCTGATGTTTATAGTAATATTATCAACCATAGCCAAACTATGGAGAGAGCTAAAATATCCATTGACTGTTGAATGGAGAAAGAAGATGTGGTATATACACACACACTGGAATCTTACTCAGCCATCAAAAAGAATGAAATCTTGCCATTCACAATGATGTGGAAGGAACTAGAGGGTTTTATGCTAAGCGAATTAAGTTAGTCAGAGAAAGACAAATACCATATGATTTCACTCATATGTGGAATTTAAGAAACAAAATGGATGAACATATTGGAAGGGGGAGAATGAGAGAGGGAAACAGACCGTAAGAGACCCTTAAGGATAGAGGACAAACCAAGGGTTTATGGAGGGATGCGGGTGGGGGTTGGGTATTCAGGAGGGCACTTGTCCTGTTGAGTAGTAGCTGTTGTATGTAAGTGATGAATCACTGAATTCTACTCCTGAAACCAATATTGCATGGTATGGTAACTAACTAGAATTTAGATAAACATTTGAAGAAAAAAATCTTTTCTGTGTCCCACTTAAAGAAAGTTTTTCTAACTAAGATCTTGAAGTTTTATTGTTTTGCTTTTCATATTTAGACCTAAATTCTTCTAGGATTTACATTTATATATAGTTTGAAGTTGTGAACAAGTTTAATTTTATTTTCCATATAGATATCCAATTGACCCAGAATCATTTATTGACAAGATTGTCTTTTCCAAAGGGGAAAAAAAAGGTTGTCTTCTCCTACTGTTCTGCCATGCCACATGTATTAAAAATCAAGAATCCATATATGTGTGGATGTATTGCTGGACTCTACTCTGTCCCAATGCTATATTTATCTATCCTGATGTCAATACCACTGTCTTAATTACTGGAGTTTTATAGTATGTTTTCATATGTAGTTAGGCAATTTCTCCCACTTTATTCTTACTCTTTAATATTGCTTTAACTATTCTTGGCCCTCTGCATTTCTATGAAAATATTAAAATTCAATGATCAGTTCATGCTAAAAAAAAACACCTATCAGTGGTTGGTTTAGGATGAATCCGTATGTCAGTTTAGGTAGAATTAAAATCTTTAGTATTGTTCTTCAGTTCATAACCTGGCATATCCCCCCCACCCCATTTGTTTAGGTCTTTGAATTTTTCTCAAAAGTGTTTTATAACTTTCTGGTTTGGAGTTTTGAACACATTTGGTTAGATTTACTCTCAATTATTTTTTTTTAAATTCTTGTATCTATTTCTCAAAGTCATACAGAAAAACGCATATACCATAAGTGTGGGTAGCTTTGTGAATTTTCACAAATCAAATACAACTGTGTAGCCAGCACTCAGATCAAGGAATATTTCCAGCACCTTAGAAATGTGTTCAAGAAATAGATACATAAGAAAGTATCATGAAGATATTCCCTGATGTTTTTCCTTCAAAGTTTATAGTTTAATCTTTCAGTTTACAATTCTCCCACTAGTTCACAACAACCTATTGGATTATAGATCCATGTATAGATAGGTGGCAAATTAATTTTTTCTTATATATGTCCAGTTGACCCAGCACTGTTTATTGAAACAATCATCCTTTTCCTTGTACATTACAAAGTTGCCTATGTCATCAAGAAGGTGGTTGTATGTGTGTGGTTCTTTTTCTGGACTCGACAGTTCCATAATCGAGTTTATCTCTCCTTGCACCATTCCATACTTTCTATTTCTGTATCTTCATGAAAGGCTTTAATATGCAATGGTACAAAGTGTCCAGCTTTGTTATTCTTTAAAATTGTCTATACTTGGTATGTTACATTCCCATATAAATTTTAGAATCAAATAATTGGTTTCAATAGATAAAACCCCACTGGATTTTTTTTTTAAAGATTTTATTTATTTGACAGACAGAGATCACAAGTAGGAAGAGAGGCATGCAGAGAGAGGAGGAAGCAGGCTCCCCGCTGAGCAGAGAGCCCTATGCCGGGCTTGATCCCAGGACTCTGGGATCATGACCTGAGCCGAAGGCAGAAGCTTAACCCACTGAGCCACCCAGATGCCCTCCCACTGGATTTTAATTAACTCTCTTGTTTTAGTTATCTATCTGCTGGCTACCAAAAAATAAATATCCCCAAACTTCGATGTTTAAAACAACATTTATTATCTCACAGTTTCTGTGGGTCAGAAATTTGGGTGTGGCTTACCTGGATCCTTTGGTTTAGGGTCTCTCACAGGCTTCCATGAAGGTATCAGCTGGGACTGTAGTCATGTCAAAATTCAGCTGGGGGAGAATCTACTTTTAACCTGGCTCATGATTGCTGGTTATGTGGGCTGCTTCAAGATGGCAGATTGCTTCATCAAAGCATGCATGCTGAGAAGGCAATAGAGAAAAAAATAACAGCAAGATAGAAATCTCCGTCTTCTTTAACCTTAGTGGAAGTGACATCCCATCAGTTTCAATAGGACACTTACAATGGAAAAAAAAACCCATAACATAAAATTATCATCTTAACAATTTTTAAGGGTGTAGTTCAGCAGTATTTAGTATATTCACATTGTTGTGTTGTTACACATCTCTAGGACTTTTTCATCTTGCAATATTGAAACTCTATATACCTGTTAAATATTAATTCTCCAGCTCTTGGTAAGCACTCTTCTACTTTATCTTTCTATAACTTTGACTGTTTTTAGACATTTCATATGAGTAGAATAATACATTTGTCTTTTTATGACTGGCTTACATCACTTTCGCCATGTTATATATATTAGGCACAAGTCATTGGGCTAAGGTCTCTATCAAGTGGAGGGTATGAAACAAAAGTGGAAATAGTAGGAGATGGGAATTATTGGAATCACTGTGTTTAGTTTGAGTATTTTTATATAGTCTGAATTTTAGATCATCATCAGATATACAGTTTGCAAATATTTTATCCCATTATGCGAAATCCCTTTTTACCTTCTTTCTTTTTCTTTCCTTTTCTTTTTAAAGATTTTATTTATTTATTTGACAAAGAGAGAGATCACAAGTAGCCAGAGAGGCAGGCAGAGAGAGAGAGGGAAGCAGTCTCCCTGCTGAGCCAGAGCCCAATGCGGGGCTTGATCCCAGGACCCTGGGATCATGACCTGAGCCGAAAGGAGAGGCTTTAACTCACTGAGCCACCCATGCATCCCTCACCGTCTTTCTACTGTTCTTTTATGCACAGAAGTTTCTAATTTTTATGAAGTCCAATCTATTTTCTCTTTTGTTGCTTGCACTTATGATGTCACATCTAAGAGTGCTTTGCAAATCCAAGGTCATGAAAATTTATTGTTCTGTTTTTGTCTGAGAGTTTTCTGATTTTAGCTCTTATATTTACTTCATTGGTCCATTTGATTTAATTTTTCTGTGTCGTGTGAGTAGGGGTACAATTTCATCCCTTTGCATATGGTTATCCTGTTGTCCCAGCACCAACTGTTGAAGAGTCTATTCTTTCCCCACTGATTAGTATGGATATCTTTGTTGCGAAACAATCGGCCATGGGCACCCAGGTGGTGCAGTCAGTTAAGTGTCTGACTTTGGTTTTGGCTTAGGCTGTGATCTTAGGATGGTGGGATCAAGCCCCTTGTTGGACTCTGTGCTGAGTGTGAAGTCAGCTTGGAACTCCCTCTCCGTCTGCTACTCCCCACCGCCTCTCTAAAATAAATAAATAAATTTAAAAAAAAGGAAAAGAAAAGAAAACCAATTGGCCATAAATGTATGAAGTTGTTTCTGGACTCCCAATTTTTTTTTTGCATTGCTCTATGTGCCTATTCTCATGCCAATGTCACACTGTCTTAATTATTACAGCTTTATACTTAATGTTGAAATTGGGGGATGTAGAACTTCCAACTTCGATCTTCTTTCTCAAGATGGTTTTGTCCATTGTAAGTTCTTGTACTTCCATATGAATATAAGGGTCAGATTTTTCATTTGTGCAAAAGAAAAAAAAGGCCATTGGAATTCTGATAGGTATTGCACTGAATCTGTAGATTGCTTTGGGTAGTATTGATTTCTTAACAATATTAAATCTTTGAATACATGAACATGGGATGTCTTTCCATTTATTTAGGTCTTCTTTACTTTCTTTCAGTAATTTTCAGAGTATAAGTCTTCTACCTTCTTGATTAAATTTATATATACATATAGATGTGCTATTCCTCTGGGTACTACTATAAATATAATTGTTTTCTTTATTTCCTTTTTGAATTGTTCATTGCCGGTGAACCCTTTGGCTTTTGAGTCTCTTGAGAATTCTGCTCAACGTTGAGCCTCTCATCTACAACCTCTAGAATTGTCAGATGCCTCTGAAGGAGAAATGGTACAAATACTGGTCTTAACACTTTGGATTTTCTTCATCTCCTGGATACTGGCTTCACAATTATACACTTGCTTGGTAGAGAAACAGGTTGTTAAGTAAGATGTAGGCTTCACAGTGTTTGGTTGAATCAACTGGAGTTCCAAGTACAAAGGTAGACAGAGATAACACATGTGGGAGCATAAAGGTGAGAAAGAACAGATAGAACAGCAACCAGTCCTGACTTTCCCCCTCTCTATGTCTCACTGACAAATTGCCAATTATGGCAATTTTATTACCTGAATGGAAATGATTAAAGCCACCTCACAGTGTGCTTTTATAGATTCATGGAGAGAAACTGAGTACAGCTCCTTTTAAATAGTAACTGTCATTGCTAATTGTAACACTAATTGTAATTGTAATATCTAATTGTAACACTAGAGAAGGAAATTTGTGTGAGGATGAGCTGGTAAAACCCTGAGTAGGGTGATTAGATCTAATGCCGTATCTGTCCCTTATTATTTCATAAGTACACCCACCTACCTTAAAGATTTTAGCATTTACCAGATTAACCTAACAAGATTTTTTAAATTAAAAATGGTAACATGAAATTAAAAATATTAAATTTGTCAGCATTCTGAAATAATTTCTTTCTAAGTGGAAAATTTTCCTTTTGAACAAAGATGAATATAAACAAGTCGTAATTTTAATCTACGCTGGAATTAGTGTCAGATTGGGGACAGCCATCAAAAATGCTCTATAAACAGCAAGGAATATTAAAAGGAAGAAGTGGAAAAATTGAGGAGAAACATTAGCAATTGAACATATAAGTGTGGTTTAGGTCTTAATTATGAGAGATTTTTAAAATGTCCTGCAGATATGTTATAATTGATGCATTAGAAATTAAGAAATAAATAGGCAAACTGAACCCTACTAGATACAGGCATATCTTTAAAAACCCTCAATTATAAAACTGCATTGGTAAAATCCAAAATTCAAAAAGTGATAGTTTTATTTGTATCCTGTTTCTGTGAATTTTTCCTGTCCCTAACTTTAGCCAGCTGTTATGAAAAAGTCCGTCACTTATCATATGAGTAAAGAGAGGGTAGATGGATTCATTAGATCTGTCACTACTGGTGAAAACAACTTTCACCCTGTACTAGTAGTGAGTTATTATCCCTATTTTCTCACATGAAGGATAACACTTCACTTTTTTCATTAGTTCAGCTACCAACCTTTTGAATAACCACTGATATGATTAAGTGACTTACTGACAAGTTGAGCCAACAAAATAATGAACATATGTCAGCCTCTGAATAGTTTTGTTCAAAATCTGATATTAATTTTTGGAAAAAAAAACTAAGAAATTCTTTAAAAATCTTTTTTTGTGAATTTATTATTGAGTTTTAAAAATATTTTAAACTGTTAAGGCAGCAATTTCCAAATTTATTTGAGATTTGGTTATTATTATTATTAGAAAATAAAAGGTGTTTCAGTTGTTAAATGAGTTTTAGAGACTTTGGGAATTCCACCAATATAATCTGATTTCTTTGCTTTAGGACATTGCAAAATCTGTCCTGTGATCATGCCCATTGTGACTATCTAGGAAAGGGAGTTTGGGCTAGGATTTACCAAGTATCAGTTCCCAGAATCACAGAGTATATTTCTCAGCCTCTTTTCTTTGGAACATTCAGGAGGAGATAATTTAAATTAAGAACCATTCACCAATGGATCTACTTCAAAAATTTCATCCTTCATATTCTGAAAAATGTTATTTAGATATTTACATGGGATTTACTTTTATCTGTAAGATACTGCTGTTTCTTGAAAACTCACACTTCAGGATCAGTACCGTAAGAAATTTAGCACCAAACAGGCGATGAAATGCCCTCTTAGCCCCGTTGGGCTGTGATGACAAAATACCCACAGACCACGTGGCTTAAATCAAAGGAGTTTATTTCTCAGAGTTGTGAGCTTGGAAGTCCAAGGTCAAGGTGCTGGCAGATTCCTTTCCTGGTGAGAGTCCTCTTCCCACCTAGCAAATGGCTGCCTTCTTGCTGTGACCTCACATGGTAGAGAGGTCTCTCTGTCTCTGTCTCTTTCATATTTCTTCTCCTGAGGGCACTAATCCCATCATGAGGGCTTCACTGTCATGACCTAATTGTATTATAAAGCACCCCCCACCCAGGGTTGCCTTGAGGTTTAGAGCTTCAACACAAAATTTAAAAATAAACTTACTTATATGTTATTTTCAGAAAGTGCACTTCAAATAAAAGGACAAAGTCTGAAAAATAAAAACATAGAAAAAGACGTTTTAGGCAAATACTAATTAAAAACAAATCGAACGAAACAGGCTTTAAGGAATAAAGAGGTGTCCAATACAATGATAACATTTTCAATTCAGCAAGAAGATAGAGCAATCCCAAACTAGGTCCACAATATAGTTTAAAAACGTGTAAGGGTGAAAATTCGTGGAACCAAAAAATGCACAAGACAAGTGCTTTACAGGAATATTTTTAAATCCTTGTCATAGTGATTGATAGCTGAAGAAAGATATTTACTAGGGCTATAGAATATTTAAACAATGCAATCAATGAATAATCCTCATTAAATGGACATGTATAGAACTCTGTACTCAACAGCTAGAGAATGCATATTTCTTTTTTCAAATCCACAGAGCACATTTATAAAAAGGAGCTACATACTATGCTGCAGACCAAGTCTCAATATAGCTTAAGAAGTGTTATTATACAGATTATGTTTTTTTTTTACTTCAATGCAGCTCAGGAAAAAATAAGAAATAAAAATAACTAAAAAGTACTATGCATTTGAAAGTATAAATGTGCTGTTTTAACACATTCAAAAAAAGATATTTTAATGGAAATTGGAAATCACTTCGAACTGATAATAGATACACTACATAAAACCTTGTGTGATGTAGGGACGCCTGGGTGGCTCAGTCAGTTAAGCATCTGACTCTTCATTTCTGCTCAGGTCATGATCCCGTCGTGAGATTGAGCTCTGTGCTGAACTTTACGCTCAGATTCTTTCTCTCTCTCCCTCTGCAAACGAACAACTTGTGTGATATAGTTAAAAACATACTTAATAAGAAACATATATCCTTAAATTCTCATATACATAAAGAAAAAAGGATGAAAATCAGTAAGGTCCAACTTCAGAAATAAAACCACCAAGGGAGCATCCATTTATACCATTCTATTTCTTTTTTGTTTTTCTTACTGATTTGTCACGTAACGCTGTTGATTTTACTTTCTAATCATCTACAAAGTCTCTTTTCCATGCCCTCGTATAGGTTCAAATTTCCTGATATTCTTCCTATGTCACTGGTTTCCTAACAATATTCTCTATCATTCATATTCCCCTCTCTGTAGTCTATTCACCTCCTTGGTTAAATTCTTAAGTACTTCATTGTTTTTGATGCTATTGTAAATTAGATTGCTTTATCATTTGTTTTCAGACAGCTCATTGTGAGTGTATAGGCGACTGGTTTTTGTATGTTGGTTTTGTATATTGCAACTTTATTGAATTTATTTATTAGTTCTGACACTTTTTTGGGTTATGGCCCTATCATATAATAGTTCTATTATTAGTTTCTGAGGAGTCGCCATATTGTTTTCCATAGTGTTTGCACCATTTTACATCCCTACCCTTGCCAATGCTTACTATTTTCTGTGCTTTTGGTCATAGACATTCTGATGGGTGTGAGGTGGTTAGTTATATTTTAAAGCACATAAATACAACAGGCCTCAGCCAATATTAAGCTTTCACTGAATACAATAATATCTTCTCAAAGCACCACATAGTGCAAATATCTAGTCTACGTGGCCAGTAGTCTACCAAGTCTGTGAGAGCAGGTACCACACCCTAGCATATGCCTAGTGCAGTGTCCAGCACAGGTCCTGCATGTGGTAGAGGTCAAGGTATATTGGTGGAGTGGAGGGTGTGTTTCTATTGACAATGAGCTTGGGAATGAATGATGTGGTGCTTGTTACCATCCATGGATCCCAGTGTCAAATATACAATTACTGATAAGCTTGGGGATTCAGGGGACCCTCTGTTTCCCTTTAGTAGATTTGAAGTGAATGCTTGCTTGGTTGGCCTTGTCGGTTGGCATCAGTTAGTCTTAAACCTCAATGAATAGCAGAGAGTTGCCATTCTGTGTGTTCCCTGAATGTCCAAATGTCTTACATTTTAGAAAGAGCATAGTGGAGTAAGGAGACATTTTGGAGAACATGGCTCTGCACCTAGGAAGCATGTGACCTTTAAGAATGATTCGATCTCTCTAATGCTTTCATGCATAAAGTGGGATTATAAGATTTCTATGAGGAGATTGTCAAGAATTTAAATGAGGTAATATAGGCAAAGTGCAATGAGTATGCATGTAGACTTTGTTATAAATGCATTTTAATTAATTATACTTTTTCCTTTAATGTGTGACTGCCCCCCCCCCCGCCTTGGTCAGAAGTTTCTTACATTGAAATCTGTGAATAAAATGTAGAAAACTCCTGAGATTTCTCTGGATTACCTCATTAGAATTCCTTTGATCAGAAGATGAAAATCTAGCACTGATGTGCTACCTTGTAATGTACATTACACCAACTAAAGTAAGGATTGAGTAAGATTGCCATATTTTATCTGAGCTCAGATGGAGGTGAATTAAGGAATCTATGCCTGATCTCTGTCATGAATGTTCTTGATCACCACGGTGGAGTTTACATGTCCCTCCCTCAACTTTAACAAACATTTATGTCAGCTAAGTCATTAGTGGGCCTTCCTTTGAAAGTTTCTGAAGCAGTGAAGAAATCAAATTTTTCTGTGAGCATTCTGAAATTCAAAGATAATTGTATATCAGAGAAGGCTTTATTCTCATGGTTTACATCTGAATCTTCTTGATGGTGGTTAATTCCATACCTTTGGCCCCAGATTAAATGCAGGTTAGTATGTATTATTCAACATGTGGGATATGTTTTTGTTTTTTTTTTCTATCTAGACTAGCACTGTTCAGTTGAAATTTCTGGACATTGGTGGAAATGTTCTGTAATTTTATACTATGTCATAGACTAGTCACTAGCTGCATGTGGCTATTGAACACTTAAAATGTGGCTAGTGTGAATGAGAAAGTGAATTTTTAATTTTATTTAATTAATTAAAATTTAACCTGAGGGGCACCTGGGTGGCTCAGTGAGTTAAGTGTGTGTCTGCTTTCGGCTCAGGTCATGATCTCGTGATCTCTGGGTTCTGGGATGGAGGCCAGAGTAGTCAGGCTCCTTGCTCAGAGAGGAGTCTGCTTCTCCCTCTCCACACCTACCCCCTACCCTGCTCCTGTCGCTCGTGTGCACTCTTTCTCTCTCTCAAATGAATGAATGAATAAATAAATAAATAAATAAATAAAATCTTACAAAAAATTTAAACCGAAATGGCCATATGTGGCTAGTGGCTGCCCTCGTGGATGTCTGGACAGCTCAGCCCCGCCCATCTTTAAGGAAATGAGAGTTGCTGTACAATCCTATGAGATACATTAACAAATGGCCCAAACTGAGTAAACTTCATTGTGGTCCCTCGCTCTGCCTTTTTTGTTGGTTTGTTTCCATTTTAGTTTCAATATAATGAGGGGAAAATGTTATTCTAAACCCAAAATGACCAGTTCTGACTGCTGTTGGAGACGGGTGCAGGGAGAAGAATTCATTTCAGAGGGGAAATGTGTTTCTCTGCTGCTCTCTGCCTTTTGTAGAGACAGGAGGGAAAGAGGTAGAAATAAACGACTGAAATTTCAAAGCCTCCATTAATTCCTCTATGTGCTAGTGGCAGCAGTCCAGGTTAGAAAAGCCCTCCTGGAAGGAGGAGTATTAACAACGTTGTAGATAGACAAAAGTAGGTCCAGAGTTTCGTAGTGGCTGGAGCATGACTTCATTTGAATTTCCAAGTAAGAGAAGCAGATAGTTCACAATGTAGGGGAGCAGGAGCAGAGCATGATGGAGACTGGGGGAGCCTGGGGATGCGCTAGGTACAGAGAAGGGCAGGACTTTGCCTCATGATTGAGGGTTGCGCTCGCGGATGGAGTAGCTGATGAGTAACCCCAGGCTTGGGAAGGAATCTCCGACAACAGTAATGTTTAATCTCCAAGGTTAACTTAATTCCTGCATTTGTCAGCCCCTCTCCTGCACTCTGATCTTTAGCAAACCCTTCTCCACCCACAAAGCACTGCTTGGATTGTTTGGGGGGAAGGAGAGAAGAGGGGCCCTGTTTCATATGTGGATCAGCACAGGGGTAGGAGAGCAGCCACAGAGGGCAAGTTCAGGTCAGATGGGAACTGCAGTAAAAGCAGCGAAATGATGATGAGATTATGACCCCTGGTCCCTCCGGAGTAATGACATGGTCAGAATCTCAAAGAGCCAAGTCACCTCCACAGACATCTACAGTGCACAAGGAATAAAGATACCGAACATGTTGTATTAGCTTAATACGTATCTCCCCTATGCCCATCGATGGAATTCTGTGCACAGTAAAATTTATGTGAAGCAACAGGTGCTATTTCAACTAAGGGTCTTTTAAAGCCTTGCTCTGTTGTCTGTATCACGAACAATTCTGATTTACATTTACAGTGATCTCCTGAGTATACCTCAGTAACTGAGTGTATACTTCAGGCAAAAAGAAAAACATCTTTGAATATAGAAATGTATGCCACTAGGTATGCAGAGTCCTCTGAGTCCCCAGGGGACTTAGACATTAAGAGGAATTATGACACTTTCACAAAGAAACCAGACAGTCCTTTCTGGAAAATTCCAGGCGTGAATTAAAGCAACCACAACAGTCCTTCCTGGAGGTAAGATAATACAGTGAGAAACGTAGGGTTTTTTCTGAGTCCTGCCCTGAAATTCTTTGATTTCCACAACTCAAGCACCTCCTTTATTAGAATCTGGCCAGTCGGGTTCCTTTCTGCTTGGCCTTTTCTACTGGGAAACTGTTAGAAGTGGTTCACGACTTCCCTTTACTTCCTTAACTCACTTTCTTTTTAGCCAGTGGCTTTCAAAGCACAGGTTGCCACACATTGAGTTGTCAGCGCTCAGGAAACCATTTATTTGCCAGAACTCTGCGATGTGTACTTCAAACACACACTCGAGGGCTTTGGTGTGAGGCCATCTGTGCATCTTGAAGACCGGATTTCAATGTGCTGGTGACGGCACTCATGCACATTCCGTCCTGTCTTTCGCAGCTCCTCCCACAGCAAAGAATCTTCCTCCTGGAATTCAGAGAGGAGTCCAAGTCTTTTCTTTATTATTTTGAAGCTGGTTCTGCTCTGCCTGTGGTTCTTTGTTTCACCTAATAATCTCTCCTGGGCTCTCCTGGGCCCTGCCCTTCATCTCAGAGAATAAAGGGAAGGAGTTGGTGACACATTTGCGTAGGATGCAAAGGAACACTTTTCTGTCCTCGATGAGTTAGTTACTCTTCCCTTTGAGGTTCCTTTGAACCTTTTCTCTGAGCTTCCTCTCCTCTGAAATTTCCACAGAGAATCCTGCCTGGGAAACAAGCACTCGCGTCACTCTGACACAGGGCCCTAAATCTCTGTGTATGGTTCCCTTGGGGTTGCCTGGAAATGTGACAATCCTTTTGTTTAGGCCAGTCATAAGCCTGTGGCTTATAACTGAATTTCTTGTTTTTCCCCTTTTCCTATAACATGGTGCTTGGCTCAGTAAGGAGTAATGGTGAGGCTTGTGGATTCTGAAGCCAAGTTCCCGTGTGGGTCCTGTCACTAAAGAGGGTTAGGTCTTATAATTGTTACTGAGTTTGGGAACTTCTCATGAAAGTGGAAGCTAGAGGAAGTCAGCAAAGGTCAGAAAAAAACCAAAACAAACCAGAAAACAACAACAACAATATCAACCATGCCAGGAGAACAAATGTTTCCAGATAGTCTTGTGTGTCCTGGTAAATCTCCAGTTCTGGAAAACATGGCCAATCCGTGTAGCTCTTCGCTACCCCTGTGGGATAAATCTGGACTCATCCTTGGTGAAGACTGCTGTATGGCTTGAATGGGTGAGCAATGAGAAAAACAAAACAAAACAAAACTATGTGGTTTCTGCTCAAGATCTCAGTATTGATCTATAAAATGATTTGCTGAAGATAAATCAATTCCTCGCACACATGGTAATACGTCTTCCTTGCTACAGTAATGTCTTTGTCCCCTTTCTTCTTGTGATGGTATCAAGATTTTTTTTTTTAACTTTTTAATGCAGATTCCAGGACCCACAAATGATTCTTCCCACCTGGAGATTAAGAAAGAGATGGAGTGATGCCAGGCTAATGTGACATCAATACTTGAAAAAGCTTAGTTCAGGTTATATCAGATTATATTATCAAATTTTATCAGATTTACCCTCTCTATATCAATGGCTATCGAAGTTTTTTTCAATAGCAGGAAAACTCTTTTGCATATATTCAGTGAAATCCTGTGAGCCACATGCATTGTGTATATAAAATAGATAAAAGGAGAGGTTTCTTGGTGGCCTTGGCCTGGCATTGGTATGGCCCATATTCTCAATGTCAAGACTTGAGAAACTCTTGAGGCAGCTGTCTCTACTCTGGGACTGCGCACCATACAGTTAGACACCATTTAATTAACTCAACTTTTCCCATATTCTTACCATGCACGGTCCCTTATTGTTACTGTTTTCTCCACAGATTCTAAAATTTCTTACTATGCCATCAAAAGTGAATTACAGTTATCTCCTTTAATCTTTTCAAAAATCTTATTAGGTAGATACAGATGTGCCCATTTGACAAGTGAAGACGAACATTACCCAACTTGCCCAAAGTCACACAGTGGCTTCCACACTGTGGACGTGGGTTGTGAAACCAGATCTTTCTCTTTCCAAAGACTTGGGCCAGTCCATTAGTAAATATCCTTACACAATTTCAATTCAGAGTAAAGGAACAATCTGTCTGGCCCAGACAGAAAGTCTTATCATGGACATATTATAATTGATAATTAGGATTTTTGAAATACTGAGAAGAGTTGATAACACCAGTTACAGTTGCTGGAGATTCCAATTTGACAATTATTATTATTATTATTATTTTTCTGTCGTAGCTGTGGGCTGTCCAAACTTGTAAGGCTACTTAGTTTCAAAGGCAATGAGTAATAAAAGAAGGTTTCCAAGTAAATAGTTATGAATTCATTGTTAATTCTCGTGCTTAATCTCATGATTAAGCTTATGAGCTTAATCACTCCCCCCTCATGAGTTCAGGCGAGAATACTTTTTCCCTGTCCGTCCTTCTAAATCTCCTATTTCACATAAAAGGAATGGGATATTCAGGGGTCTGGGTATTTCTGATGCAAGTGATAGTCCTGCGAAAAGCTCTCCAGAGTGCCTCTTGGGAGATCCCAGTCTGGACACCTTGTTCTGCAGCTTTCAGACATCGAGGGCTATGATATGACCATTTACTTCATTCTCTTCCCCTACAGAGAGATATTAATTAATGCCTTCGCTACAGAAGAGACCAGAGTGCCAAGTGAGTATAAGGTGTCAAGCCCAATATATAAGTAATTCGTAGGATATTTTGTTCAGTGTTGAAGTGCGTGAGTCTAATATACTACAAACTGCATGCTCATTGCTTGTATTTTTAAGATTATTGTTACTTCTCAGTGAGTTCTCCAGCCATCTCTCTATGCCCCACAAGAGTTGTTTTTGTTGTATTGTTATTGTTATTGTTGCTTGTTAGTTCGTTTACTCTTACACGTCTTACTTACCTTGATGCAAAAGCAGCCTGAGCAGGTGCTGAACCAAGTCCTCAAAAAGTTGCCAGCTCTGGTCCCTGGGGGCTCCGCAGAGGTGGCATCAACGAATTCCTGGTCTTTTCTGGAAGGTCTTGTATAAAACCAGATCTACACCTTGGGCAGATATAAGATGGCAGGCAGGCATCTCCACTGAGCATCAGAGGCAGAAGGACCCACATAAGCTATCATACCACGATGCCTGGGCCCCACAACCTCCTCCTCTGTGCGGCCTGCCTTCTGTGCCCACGGCGGCCTGCACCCTCCTGTTTCTGATCATGTTTAAGACATTTCCTTTGGTATCCTTTCAGGCAGCTCTAGCCAACAAATACAAAGCAAACCACTAAAGTAGTTAAAATTATCAAGCAGCCACATTAATAAAAAAAAAAGAAGGAATAGGTGGTAATAATTTTAATAATATATTTTATTTAACCTGGTATGTCTAAAGATATATTTATGTTATAATTAGTATAAAAATATGATTATTGAGATATTTTATATTCTTTTTCTGTACTGTCTTTGAAGCCTATGGGTATTTCACACTTACATCATGTCTTACTTTGCATTAGCTGTGTTTCAAGTGCTCAGGAGACATGTTTGGAGGCTACTGAGTTGTGTGACATAGGTCAGGGGTCTTTATTCACTTGCCTTGAAATTGTTATTTTTTAAAAATATTTTATTTATTTATTTGACAGAGAGAGATCACAAATAGGCAGAGAGAGAGGAGGAAGCAGGCTCCCCACTGAGCAGAGAGCCTGATGTGGGGCTCGATCCCAGGACTCTGGGATCATGACCTGAGCCGAAGGCAGAGGCTTTAACCCACGGAGCCACCCAGGCACCCAAAATTGTTATTTTTAAAATACCATTTCATGGAATGATAGTAAGATTGAAATGAAAGCGGGTAATATTACTCAAGTCATTTGCCTTTTACTGTAAAAGGATAAACAGCAATGCTTTTTTTTTCCCCCAAGTGTTCCAACCCATTTTTTAAAAGTTTTTATTTAAACTCCAGGTAGATTACATATAGTGTAATATGAGTTTCAGGTGTACAATATAGCGATTCAACCCTTCCATATATCAGCCATCACAAGCGTGTTCCTTAACCCGCACCCACCTCCCCTCAAACACCAGTTTGTTCTCTAGAGTTAGGAGTCTGTTTCTTGGTTTCTCTCTCTCTTTTTTTCCCCCTTTGCTCACTTTAAAAAGCACTACTTCTAATCGCACCTGATGTTTACACTGGCCCGTATTCAATTTTAAGTTTATGCATAGAAATGCCCATATCTCTATGATTTTTATATTTTTCCACAAAATACTCCAGAGTACAGTTTTCTCAAGATAAGATGAAATGACAGGATGCGTTTAATGCAACTAATTTTCTTCTTACTGCTTTCAAGTACATGATAGGGCATATTGATTTATTTAATTTTATGTCAACCTCTCAGTTGTCAGTCTTTCATATTTTGTCTAGCCTTGGAGGCATCATAGTAAACGTAACTGTACTTCAATAAGTTGAGAAATCAATAAATACGATCCGCAAGATATTCTGTCAGGTTTAATTGATAAGTTATTACTTTTTAAAAGGTTTTTATTTATTTGACAGAGAGAGCGCGCAAGTATGCAGACTGGCAGGCATAGGGAGAGGGAGCAGCAGGCTCTCTGCTGGCCAGAGAGCTGGGCAGGGAGCCCAACTCGGGCCTCAATCCCAGGACCCTGGCATCATGACCTGAGGTAAGGCAGCCACTTAACCGACTGAGCCACCCAGGTGCCCCTTAAGTGATGAGTTATTGCCTGGAATTTATAAAGCTTCATTCTGGGTTTTACAAGAAGTCATTATAAAAAATTAAAAATTTACCCACTTTATTATTTCATTAAATTAGAAATGACCAGAATCTGCCTCTGAATCCCATTTAGGGGTTTAATTTTGCATGAGACCATCCATTTGCAAGCTCTGAAGTGTTGCTGAAATTTCCTCTTTTCCCTTAATTTAACCCCACATGTCTGGGATCTGAAACTCTGTCTCTGCAAATCACAGTGGGGTGTCTTACATGCATTCCCAAACTGGTACTCTCTATTAATATACTTCTTGTATCCCCCTTATGTCCAGATAAAAGATAAAAATGTCTTGTAAGTATTTTCATGATATCTACAAAGGCCCAAGTGAATGCGCTAGCACTGTGCCTGGGCCATCTGCCAGCTGTCAGTGCTTCTGTCAGGAGACTCCCTCTCCCCCAAGATGGGATATTGCCCCAAAGCTGTAGGGCACTGAGGACGCCTGCAGAGGCGCAGGGTGAAATTACTTCCCTTTTTGCCATGAGCCGCTACCTACCCCCACCCCCCGCCCTGTAAAAGACACATGGTGTGTAAAAATAATAACGTGCTGTTTTTAAAATTGCAATGTTCTTCCCATTCCAAGAGTGGGGGCAGAATTAATGTTTGGTAGGAACTCACATTTTGGAGTTTGGGCACATGGCGAATGCTTTAGTGGAATTCTTGCTATGCAGAGTAATATCCATCCAGAAACTGGGGGGGAATGTGGAGCTCGGGATAAAGGATAAAGAAGAGTCTAGAATAAATGAAAGAAGATGGGATTGGGAGGGAGACAAACCATAAGTGACTCTTAATCTCACAAAACAAACTGAGGGTTGCTGGGGGGGGGGGGGTTGGGGAGAGGGGGGGGGGATTATGGACATTGGGGAGGGTATGTGCTTTGGTGAGTGCTGTGAAGTGTGTAAACCTGGTGATTCACAGACCTGTACCCCTGGGGATAAAAATATATATTTATAAAAAATAAAAAATTATATGAAATTTAAAAAAAAAAGAAGAGTCTAGCTATTTTGCATGATAATAGAAAGTGTTGTCTTGCTGGTGGTCAGGATGGCATTGGGTGAGATGATTATTGTAGGTCAACTGGTTTATCTTCTATTGGCCAGAAGCCAATAAAAGACCGAGAGATTTGCTGGAGACTGGACTTGGCAAGAGAAGACACGGAGAGGCTCTCACAGTGTGATGACAAGCAGGGCGTGACAAGGAGGGTGGGGGCAAAGATGGTGACACAGCAGATACCTACCACAGGAGGTCCCAAAACAGGTGCTGCAAAATTAGGACCTCATCAGGCATTTTGCAAGAAACCAGGAAAAAGGAAACAGGTACCCAAGAAGGAAAAACATTCCAGTATATAGCATTTTGTTGCTTCTGGCTGCTTTAAAAAGATTTCGTGGATAAAGTCTCTTAGATAGGACATCAAAAGCACAAGGAAAAATTGTGAAATTCTCAACTTTCTGCTGCAAAGGACATTTTCCAAAAGGTGAAAACACAATCCACACCATGGAAGAAAGTATTTGCAAATCATCTATCTGGCACAATTCTAGTATCCACTTCAGAATCTGGGATTGGTATCCACTTGAATGTAGCCAAGAACTAATGAACATACATTTGGAGGAGATATGGAACATCTTCCATACATTAAAGTGGGAGCACTGATGCTCCCACTTTAATGGGAAGAAGTGGGAGCCCTGATCTCTTATGGCAAGATGAAGCCCTAATCTCTTTGGATGGTGGCCCTAATCTCCCTGGTGACCTGGGAGTCTGATCCAACCCCGGGCCACTCAGCTGCAGCATCTATGAGTCTCAAGGATCAAAGCTTTCCTTCAGTCCCCTGGGTGGGAGACATTTTGTTCAGAAGAAATATGCACCTGGTTATGTATATGAGTCAAGTGATATCAGAGGAAATACTTAAGGTCTCACAGTATGTATTAAATTGAGAAAGGTATAAAGTAGTGCTATTATTTAATTTCATTTTTTTAAAGTGTTTTACTTAACGAAGATAAAATCAGAATATGCGCCCAGGCACTTTAAAAAACCATGAAAGATACATTATTAAGAGTTTTGGACCTCAGGGAGCCTGGGTGGCTCAGTGGATTAAAGCCTCTGCCTTCAATTCAGGTCATGATCCCAGGGTCCTGGGATCCAGCCCTACATAGGGCTCTCTGCTCAGCAGGGAGCCTGCTTCCCCCCTCTCACTCTGCCTGCCTCTCTGCCTACTTGTGATCTCTGTCAAATAAATAAATAAAATCTTAAAAACAAAAAGTTTTGTATCTCTTTAAGCCTCTATGAATTCCATATCGATGCATATATGCATATGTGAATTCTATGTATGAATTGTGATCTTCGTTAAAGTACATATGAAGCTTTATGTCCTTCCTTTTTCACTTCATATTATTCTATCAGAAATCTCTAAAATCACTGAAGTTCACCAAAGGTTTCATTTTTAATAACTCCCTAATATTTCTTAATATGAATTTACCCTATTGATCTAATCGTTTCCCTTTCATCAAGTTTCATCCAAATTTTTGTCATAGTTATAAACAATTCAGAAATGTAGCCAATCCCAGTCTTGGCCCGTTCTTCTCATGCTGACGCCCCAAGCATCGTTTCCACACGTCCCGAGAAGCGGGGAGAGGCGGTGAGACTTCACAGCGTGGACTCCTGGCTGCGACGGTCGCAGTGATCCGTCCCTCAGCACCATCGGCGCCTACGGAGACAGACATCAGACGGCTTGAAGAACGTCTCCGTCGTCACACAGCTAACCCCTGGGAGCACTGTGTGAAGTGAGACCTGCTGGAGGGCCGGAGTCGCCTGGGTTAGGCGTGGTGCAGCGCGGTCACGTCTCTTTGCGCCTTGCAGCTGGACCTGGTCCTCTCTCCACCTGCGAGGCTCTCCCGCGTCTGCGCAGGCGTCGTGCTCCCGGCAGCGCCCCCCTCCCTCCACGCAGAGCACGCATGCGCAGTCGCGCAGGTAAGAAGCCCTCGGGGCCTGTGTCGTGGAGGCGTCCGCTGTCCCCAGTCAGTCCTCAGTCGTGGCCGGGAGAACACCAGAAGTCTGATGATGGTCTTCTGCTGTCCCTGTAGCCGTTGCTGCCACATGGTGTCACTGTTGAAGCACAGGCCGGCCAGCTGCCCCAGCGCGGTCTCCTTTGTCCTGGCGTTGGCCGTGGACCTCCCAACCTCCACACCCCGCCCCAAATCGCGCCCGGTGACCTGGGAGCCTGTTCCCGCCCCGGGCTGCTCCACCTCAGCGTCTCGCAGTCTCAAAGATCAGAGAACCTTTTCTGCTCTCCGATCCGCGTCGCCTTCAGTCCCCTGGGTGGGACACATGTTCAGAGGAGATATGCACCTGCTTATGCCCATGAATCAGTTATATCTGTGGAATGTGTGTGTGCGTGCGGGTCGTTGTGGTAGGGGAACAGGACTGTTCCCATGGAGTCGCAGACACGCCGCTGAGCTGCTGCTGAATAGGTTTCCCTGTAACCAATGGTAGAATGTTAATAGCCTTTGTCCCAGAAATCACTTGGAAATGGTCACTGGTCTGTGCTCAAGAGGGGGTGCCGGGTACTCTCTCAGCTCTCTCGCATTCTACTCTTCCTTCCCAAACTAGTATCAGTGTTACTTTTCCCTTTCTCCTGGGCGTCTTGGGGACTTTCTCTTTCCTCCTCCTGGATCTATGCCTGCAGAAGGTCTTTGTGGACAAGCTGAGAAAGCTTTTCTTGTCCTTTCCCCATTTATTTTTCACTCTTATTTTGTAACATAACCCTGGGCTGCCTCCTTTGGACATGGGATCTCTCTGGATTTGCTTTGAACTTGGTTTCTGATTTTCAGATCATTTAGGAAAACACCACTACTTCCTTCATTCGATTTTGTTTGTCCCTCTGATCTTCTGATTTTGACCCACCTGTCCCTGTTCACAGTGTGCAGATGGTTACTGCTTTAGCGGAGCTAGTGTAACTAGTGACCTTCCCAGTCGATAATGCTTGGGCATGTGTGATGGTGTTTATTCTACAGGAGGCATCACACTACAATGTCTGGAGTCCAAACAGTTAAGGACACGCCCCCTCTTCCCACCACAGGAGCTTTAACATCTTTAGTATCACCATAACATGGAGAATGTTTCTGCTGGACCAAAAAAGGGCAGAGAAGAAACCCTAATTTTTGCCTTGAGTGTCCAGATACAAAGAAGACATGCAGTCTTGCATGGCTCTACTCACAGGTAAGAACCACTGGTAACATTCATAGTGGCCAAAAAGAAAGAAACAGAGATCCCAGGGCAGGTCAAACTGGAAAGGAAAAATACACGGAGAAGGATACAGACCTATCCAGCCCAGAACTTGTTACTTTAGTGTGCCATTACAGATTCACTGTGAGTAATTAGTATGCATAGTAAATTACCTGCTATTCTCATCAGATCCTGGGACATCTTAGCAAAATGTTTCCTTCCTGCCAGAATGAAAGACATCCCATCACCCACGCTCAGGATCCGGTTGCCTCTCAGACTTCTCTTGACCAATTGCCCTCTTTTCCTGTGTCTTCAATCCCTTGCTTGTTTTGATCTCCTTCCCATCAGCTTTTAACACATCCCAGTCTCTTCCACTTTAAAAAGATTTCTAGCACTTGCAGAATAATCTTTGCATTCTGAGAGGAGTGTCCTTTATCTGTAGTTAGACCACTGACCAAAGCGTACAAGAGTGACCTTGTCCTGGTGCCTGCCAAAAAAACTGCTTATGACCCAAACGGCCAATTGCAAGATCAATAATTGAAGTGTTTGAGGCCATAATGCAATGTTAGAACCCAAAGCCCCTATTCCTCCAATCCTGTTTGCCTTGTTCCCCTGTTTTCTTTGGTCATCCTCAGAAGTCCAAAGCTCTACAGACATTCATTACTGCCTGAAATCTCCTTTATGTTCCCTGTATACCCTTAAACTGTCACAAGCTGCAAACTTCCCTTCCATTCCTGTCTCTGCTCTTTGACTGGCCATCTCCCCTCTATCTTAGTCAGCTAAACTGATATAACAAAGTACCATAGACTGAGTGTTTAAACAATAGACATTCTCTCAGTTCTGGAGCCTGGGGAATCCAAGATCAAGGTGCTGATAGATTCTGTTCCTGGTAAGAGCTTTCTTCCTGGCTTGTGGACAGCTGCCTTCTCACTGTGTCTTGCATAGAAGAGAGAATCAGCTCCAGTCTCTTCTGCTTCTTAGAAAGGCACCAGTTCCATTGTGGGGGCACCAGTTCCATTGTGGGGGCCCCACTCGCCTAGCCTCACTTAAACTTAATCACTTCCCAAAGTTTCCACCTCCAAATACCATCACATTGATGGTATTCATCAACATGAATTTTGGAGGGAGAGGAACATTCAATGTCTCGCCCCCACACCCCTAATCCATTCCTTTTTTCATGCAAAATACATTAATTTCATCCTAACAGCTTGCCCCCCACAATCTTAACATACTTCAGCCTTAACTCTAGAGTATAAAGTCTAAAGTCTAAATATAATCTAAATCAAAATGAGTGAGACCCAAGGTATGATTCATCCTGAGGCAAATTTCTTTCCAGCTGTAAACCTATGAAACCAGGTAAGTCATGTACTTCCAAAATACAATGGTGTGACAGTCATGGGATAGACATTTCCATTTCAAAAAGGAGAAATGGGGAAGAAGGAATGGGTGATGGGTGTTAAGCAAGTAAATATCACTAGATCTTAAGGTTCAAGATGCTCTTTATTTCAGTGCTCTGCTTTCCAGACCCAGTGGGTGGAGGTCCTGCCTCTGTTGCTCTGCTGGGCAAGGGTCATATTCCCAAGGTTCCAGGTGACTGCCATCTTGCCTGTTGAAACTGAGACAATGGCCCTCTTCTCTGAAACTGAGGAGGCAGCTCTGATGGTGTCTGAATTACCTTTGGGGTCATTACTCCCCTGTCTCAAAGGGAATTAATTCTTATCAGAATGGTTCATAGGTCTACAGGAGCTAAGAAATCTGACAGCCTTCCTCTAATTTGTTCCATATTCCTCTCCACCATCAAATTTTTTTTTTTTTTCATTCCTTCAACTACTGACTTCTACCAGATGTCTGGCAGGTCAGTAAGGAAATTGCTTTCCCTAGAGCCTTCCAATCAGATGCACTATTTTTCTCTTTCTTGCACCACACATTTCTGAGCCACGTGGTGGGGCAGGTGTCCTTTTAATTCTCATCACCACTTCTGGATCATTGGTCTCTTTTTCTTCCTTTCTCTCTTCCTTCCTCCCTCCTTCTATCTATCTATCTATGTATGTATGTATGTATGTATGTATGTATGTATCTATCTATCTATCTATCTATCTATCTATCATCTCTCCAAAACTCCATGCTCACACTGTTGGATTCTATCATGGTATCAGTCAGAGTACCCGCAAGGAAACAGATGGCACACTCAAAGTAGGAACATTCAAAGAAGGCTTTAAAAAGGGAGCATTCAGAAAAATACAAATAGGGCGTAGAGAAACCACATAGAATAGTGCAGGAACCTGGAGCTAAAAACAGAGGCCACCTCAAATGAGGAAGGAAGGAGTTATTATCAAATCCTGGAATGGGAGAATCTTGTAGGATTGTCTGTCTTGAAAGATTGGTGACCTTCAGCCAAGGGACAGTCAGCCTCATCCAATCTGGGGAATAGATATCCAGGCCTTCTTGCCTCCAATCTTCTGAGAGGTTCTCCAGTGGTTGAGCAAGAAACCAGAAGGCAAGGGATCCCTTAAAGTAATGCATCTGGGAGTGTCTGGGGGCACAGAACAAGTGCAGGTTTGATCTGATGGGCAGATAATCTCTAGCTAGTGTAAAAATTCTCCTCTCTCCCTCTTTGCTTTCTACTGAGCTCCCGGCCTCTCTCCCTCATTTGGTGAGAGCTTCCTCACTAGAGCTTTCTCCTTCTTCCTGACTCATACCATCCCTTCCAGTGACTTGGACATCTTGGGACATGCCCCTTCCAGCATGCTGGCCTCTCAGGTCCTTGACCAATATTTCTCCCATCATCCTTTGCTTCCCTCCCCTGCTAGCCTTCCAGTCCCACAGTCCAACAGAGAACTTGTCATTGGGAGAAACTACTGCCTTTGAAATCCTCAGTTTATCCCAATTCTGCAACACTTTCCTTCTTAACAGCTCATGGACATAGATAATCTTACTGTAAAAATTCTCATTGATTAATCATCTCCAGTTAATCTACAACAATACTTTCTTACTATCTAACCCCTCTTTCCTGTTTTCATGATCTTGCTTGTGCAGCTCAGAGCCCGTGCCTTATCATGATTATCCCTCACTTGCAATCTCCTTAACCTTCTTTTTGCTCCTTCTGTCATTTTTGCCTGGTAAAACCCCAGTCTGTGATGACTCAACATCTAACCATAAGTACTGTGCTTACATACAGACAGATGCTCATTGCAGGGGGAGAGAGATGCAGTCAGGCCAACTGGTTTCCCTTTAAAGAAATCATACAAAATTCAAAAGGGACACTTGACTCTGACTGACAACTCAGCTGGATTTGTCTTGTAAATTGCTTTCTGACTTTTTTTCTTTTTCTTTTCTTCATAAATTTCTTATTCCCTCTTCCTATACTTTCATTGCCAGTCTTAACTTGGATTCATATTTTGCTTAAACATTAAAATCATAAGCTAGAAATTTCTCCATCTTTTCACTTCCAAGTCCTATCGCTTTTATCTCTCTCATATCCTTTTTAATTTATTTATTCTGGGGGGGAGGGAGAAAGAGAGAGGAAGCAAGCAGGGAGAATGTGGAGGAGGAGGAGGAGAGAGAGAGGGAGAGAGAGAATCCACAAGCAGGCTTCATGCTGAGCATGAATCTCCATGTAGGGCTTGATCCAGGGCCCTGAAATCACGACCTGAGCCTAAAGCCAGAGTTGTCTGCTCAACCAACTGAGCCATCCAGGTACCCCTCTCTCATATCCTTTGACTCTTGGATTCTTATACTCACCCTCCAGCTTTGTATGCTTCTTCTTTTTCAACTGGACCAACCCACAGGGATATTAACAGTCTTTGGTACCTCCCATCTGAGGGTTCTAGAGCCACTCTTCTGACTTTCCCCTTCCTCCCACTCTCACTTATTTCTCTATCTCCCCTCCTTTGTCTTGGCTCCCTACAGCCCACTTTATGGAAGTACGAGAGACTTCTGAGAAATAAACTGAGGGTTTTGGAAGGGAGAGGGTCGAAGGATGGGTGAGTCTGGTGGTGGGTGTTAAGGAGGGCACGGATTGCATGAGCACGGGGTGTGGTGCATAAACAAGGAGTCTTGGAACACTGAAAAAATAAAATAAAATAAAATATTAACAATTAAATAAATATATAAAATAAATACATCTTTAAAAATACATTCAACTAATGATAATGAAAAATGGAAGGATTTTTATCATCTAAAATGTTTGTATTGGAAAAGAAGAAAGGCTGAAATTTTAATGAGCGAAAAGTCAATCACAGAAATTCGGAGGAAGAGAGCTGTGATTACCATGAGACACACTGGGAGCTTCTGGGAGCTGCTCGGGTTCTTTTGATCTGTGAAGTGAGTACAAGGGTGTGTACCTCATAATAATTCACAAAGCTATGCCAATTAAGTAGGTAACATTAAAAACTTATTCATACAAAGTGACTCATTATTTTCTCTTTTTATTCTTTTAGTATCTGCAAGATCTGTGGTGATGGTCCCTTCTTCATTTCTAATATTGCATAGGTGCATGGGTGTGTGTGTGTGTGTGTGTGTGTGTGCGTGTGTGCTTGTCCATTTATTTTGGGGGAGTAGAGTTTATCAGGTTTGTCAGTTTTTCAAAGCTTTGATGAACTTGTTTAGCCTATAATTATATTTCTTAGTTTATTTTTTGTATACCATCTTATTGATTTTGTTACTTCCCCACCCCCACCCTAGCTTATCTGGGCGATTTGCTATTCTGTAACTGAATTTCTGTTCACAGTCTCTCGGACTTCGTCTCTCTCTCTGATTTCCCCGAATTCACTTTTCATTTCTTTCTCCTAATGTCCTCTATGTTATTCCTTATGTTCCACAAGTAAGTGAAACCATGTGGTAATTGACTCTCTCTGCTTGATTTATTTCACTCAGTATAATCTCCTCCAGTCCTGCCCATGTCAATACAAAGTTGGATATTCATCCTTTCTGATGGAGGCAGCACAATATTCCATTGTATATATGACCATATCTTCTTTATCCATTTGTCTGTTGAAGGGGATCTTGGCTCTTTCCACAGTTTGGTGATTATGGCCATTGCTGCTATGAACATTGGGGTACATATGGCCCTTCTTTCCATGACATTTGTATCTTTGGGGTAAATACCCAGTAGTGCAATTGCAGGGTCATAGGGTAGCTCTATTTTTAATTTCTTAAGGTATCACCACACTGTTTTACAAAGTGTCTGCACCAACTTGCTCTCCCACCAACAGTGTAAGAGGGTTCCTCTTTCTCCACATCCTCTCCAGCACTTATTGTTTCTTGTCTTATCAATTTTGGCCATTCTAACTGGTGTAAGGTGGTATCTCAATGTGGTTTTGGTTTGAATATCCCTGATGGCTAATGATGAACATTATTTCACGTGTCTGTTAGCCATTTGTATGTCTTCTTTGGAGAAGTGTCTGTCCATGTCTTCTGCCCATTTTTTGATGTGGTTATCTGTTTTTTGAGTGTTGAGTTTGAGGAGTTCTTTATAGATCTTTGATATCAGCCCTTTGTCTGTAGTGTCACTTGAAAATATCTTCTCCTATTCCATGGGTTGCCTCTTTGTTTTGTTGGCTGTTTCCTTTGCTGTGCAGAAGCCTTTTATCTTGATGAAGTCTCAAAAGTTCATTTTCGCTTTTGTTTTCACTTTAAAGAGAGTGTGTGTGTGTGAACAGAGGGGAGGAGGGGCAGAGAGGGAGAGAGAGAATTTCAAGCAGATGCCCTACTGAGCCAAGCATGGAGGCAGAGGTGAGGCTCCATCCCACCAAACCGAGATCATGACCTGAGCCAAAATCAAGAGTCCCATGTTCAACCAGTTGAGCCATCCAGGTTCCCCCATCAGTTAAATATTTTAAATTTCCATTGTAAAGTCTTCTTTCACCATGGGTCACCTAAATATGTATTTCTGAATTTTAATATGTGTCTTATACTTATTTTGTTGTGTTTTATTTCTTGATTAATTACACTTTGATTAGTGAACATCCTGTGTACTATTTCATGTCTTTGAAATTTGTTAAGACCTTCTTTGTGCCTCAGCATATGGCCAAATTTTATAAAGGTTTCAAATTTGCTTGAAAAGAAGATACAGTCATCATTGCTGGGTGCAGGGTTATATATTTATAGTTCTGTCTCCATTAGTTAATATTAATTATGCTGTTTAAATTTTATATATGCTTATTAATATTTTGTCTGTTGAGAGTGTTAAAATCTCCCATTATGATGGTGTGTTTCTCACTTCTCCTAGTAGATGCATATATTTATTATTTAATTTTAATTAATTAATTAATTAAAAAATACATGTGTATATTTTTTAAAATTTCTGGAGCCACAATAACATGTATACACAAATGTAAAATTTTTTTATATATCTGATAATTATGCATTTTATCATAATGAAGAAAAACTTTCTTTTGCTTAATTTCTGCATGGTACATTTTTCTTGTTATTACTGCTTTTTTTCCTCTGATTTCTTACGTTGCATGTCTCTTATGAATAATTTAAAGTTGTTACCATTGTTATTGTTTTTTTAATCCAATCTGAAAGTCTTTGTCTCTATCTGAATCTTTTCATCCGCTTACACTTAATATAATTAGGAATATATTTGGGTTAAAATTCTCCCTTGTTATATATATTCTATTTGTTGAACCTATTTTATTTGTCTTTTGTTTTTTCCTTTTTACTTCTTTTTGGGTTGATAATTTTTATGATCATATTTTCCCACTATTTAAAGTCTTATGCTATTTTTATTATTTAATTTTTACTCTGGAAGTTATAATATGCATTCTTAATTTATTAAAGTCCAATGTTAAAACTAACCTCAAAACTATGGCTGTTATGTATTTTATTTCTCTTTGTATAGAAAATAAATCCCCGAAGACATTATTGTCACTTGCTTTAGAGTATTTATTTAGATTAAGTCTTTTACTTTTTATTTATTCTTTATTTCTTCTAGCATCTCTGACCTTCCATTATGTGTTCATTTTCTTTCTTGAGAAAGAAAACGAGAATGTTGTTTGTTGCTATCTTTAATTTAAAACACGCTCTGTGATTCTTAGCCGTATCTTTGTCTGTCTGTGTAATGTGCTGCATAGATATTTCTTTCTAGTTCAAAGTCTTAAGTCTGGCTTGATCTGCTCTTAAACCTGTTCCTTTGGCTCCTAATTTCACTTGAATGTTTCAGTCATAGAATCCAGCATACTTTTATTTGTAGTTCTTATGTCATTTCATATTTTCCAGTTCCCTGCTAAAATTTGCAAGCCTGGCTTTATCCCTTTTAGAAATAGTATGTATATTTCTTTGACTTGATAAATTCTAACATTTTTCACCACACCTCGCTCTGCTTCCTACCTGAGGATTAGACTTACCTATCTATGGGACCATGGGAGCGGAAGTGATGTCTGTCACTTTTAGGCAGAAGTTTTTAGGGTCATGCCTCACAAGCTCTTCTTCCCTTTTGCTGTGGTTATTGGTGATGTTTCAGAGAGTGACTCTACTTATCAGGCTGTAGCCCAGAGTAAGGACAACAATGATGGGGATCAGTGCCACCATCCCATCTGTGATGGACATAAAAATGGGGCACAGGAATAAACATTTGTTGCTTGAAGCCACTGAAATTCTAGGGTTGTCTACTCCTGCAGTGTAATCAGATCCATCTGATGGAAACAGAAATTGGGATCAGGATTGGAGTGCTATTTTAACAAACAACCTTAAATATGTGGCTTTGGTTTATGGGGTAGGCATTAGTTTGCAAGGAAACTGTTAATGAAGGTTAGAAGGACAGTAATCCATGTTATGTAGTGGCAAATTACTTAGTAAAATGGTTGCCTGTGTAAACTTAGAAGGCAAATTATATGCCTAATCAATGTGTAGCTTTATGGAAAAACAAGGTTTTAGAAGCAGGCATTGGCTATTGTTGGCTGCGTTTGAAAGTTTATTACAAGAAAGAGACAAAATCAGGACAATATTGGCTAATTTGCAAGCAAGAATGAAGAAGAATAGAGATCATCCATATATTCAGGGACCTGTAGTTTGAAAAGAGAAGTAATGTCAGACTGAAGCTTCAAAAGATAAAATTGAGAAATTCCTGGAATGTCAGAGGCTAATGAAAACTCGGTCTTAAGGTAAGGACCCAGTAAAGAGCATGTTGATCACACTGGTTGTTAAACTTTCAGAATAAATTAACATTCTCCAAGTAAATAGTTGGACCACATGGCTCAAGAAAAAGAGACTGTGTGTGGCTTTCCCACCGATGCCTTCTGAGCTCATGGTAGCTGCACTTACACTGGCTGTGGGGCATGGAGCCAGAAAATGGGTGGGAAGAAGATGCCCAAGTCTTTAGAGAATTATACAGCACAAAGAGGCATCAGCTTAGACTGATAGAGACTATGATTGATACTTAATAAGCCACATAGACACCTGCTGCTTATTCACATTTTGAAACCGAATCCCCAGTGCGATGGCACTTGGAGGTGGGGCCTTTGGAAGGCAATTAGGTTGTAAGGACAGAGGTCTCATGAGTGAGATCCATGCCCTTATAAAAACCAATGGAGAGAGATCCCTGTCCCTTCTGGCTTGTGAAGAGGGCCCTCACCAGACACCGAATCTGCCAGTGTCTTGATCTTGGACTTCCCAGCCTCCGTGACTGTGAGAAATAAATTTCTGTTTATAGGCCGCCCAGTCTAAGGTATTCTGTTATAGCAGCCTGAACACACTGAGACAGCGCCCATTCTTCCATTGGAGGGAAGCTGGCTGAGAAGCTTGGCTTTCAAGGAAGGCATATTCTTCAATGCTCTCTCGAGTTGTGACCAAGGATGGTAAAGAAAAAAAGGAGGCCCTCTGCTGAGTTGAATCAAAGGGTGTGGAAAGCAGTGGGCTGGGAGGTCCTCCCGGAGAGCACAGCACATCCCACCCCTGGCATTTGAGCTCCTCATGGCATTTGCTCAGCGGGAATTTAAATTTGTTGGTTCCTAGTGTTTGCTGTGTGCTTGTGTGTGTCTGTGTGTGTGTGTGTGTGTGTTTCTCAATTTCTCTCTCTTTTTTCCCTCTTCCGGCAAAAGCAGTACACCAGTCTTATCCTTTCCCACTATCTTCTGGGAGTGTGAGAAGCAGATACTTTGTCTCTTTTAGTTCCTGAGTCTCCAGATCAAGAACAGCCTCATCTCCGTATGCGGTAGAAGCTATTGTGCGGTAGAAACTATTATGTGTCGCTCGCTCGGAGAGCCTGGCTTTGAGCAGTGATTGGATGGAAGTTTTAAGTCTCCTCTGGCAAGGGTTGAGTATACTCAGCCTGGAGAAAAGAGAAAAAGACAGATGTTTGGTGTTGGGCAGGGCAAACTTGAAACATGGTGTCCCTAATGACCAATCTCTGGTTTCCCATCTTGTTGGGAGGGTTATATTTCACTACACTGTCCAACAGTTGTGGTCAGAAGACCAGTTGCGGTCAGAAGAATTGCAACAGGGCATTGGAAGCACAAGTCATGTGTCTCGTTTCCAAAAGGAAGCTTCTAAAGCCAGTACGTGCTTTTCCACACTCTTTCTTTTCCTGCCACAGTTACTGGAAATGTTCCAGAGAGCAGCAACCCTGCCACACTAGGCAAGTTTTCAGCGTCAAGTACTGCATCGGGGATTTAATGTGCAGTGTCCTGTGCATCTCTGTGGTTTGTGAGAACGGGGAATGCTGTGGATTTTGGTTTGGACAGTGGGCCTCTCCTACAGGGAGGCAGCAGCCCTTAGGCAGAATGAGGGAAAATAGCGAGGAGAGAGAAATAAAGATCTAAACAGAATCTTCCTGCTTACCTTCTAAAAGCCTAAATTCCAACACACACTTGAATCGCATGCTAAGAAAAACCGCTAACAAAATCAACAGTTCAGAATGTGATTTTGACCCACGTGACATTTACTTCATAGGACAATAAGACAGAGACTTCAATGTGAGCATGCTTAAGATGCTTTAATAGAGAAATAAAAACACAGCTTACATCAGACATGCACAAGAAATCATAAGCCAAACACACAGAGTAAGAAAGGATCAATATTTTCCACTTTAGAATTTCTAGGAAAAGAGAAGAAGAGAGTGGCAAAGAGTAAATATTTGAAGAGTAAAGAATTTTGGAATTCAGGGAGAGGTTACACTGCATAAAAGAGCCTCAATAGAGATAAATCTACCCGTAAACGCATCACAGAATAACTACAGATCATCAGAGAAAGAGAAAAATCTTGAGTGATCAGAGAGTGAAAATCAGCCATGCACCAGGTCCTATGGAAGTCTCAACACACCATAGTCTCTAAACACATCACTTTTAAATGAGAATAATGATAAAAGGAAAATAGTACAGGAACCAAGGACAGAAAGATAATAAAAAAGAAATTTTAATAGATGAACAATTAAAAGACAGGGTTTATAGATTATTGGGATAAGTGAATAGAAAATCAATGAATACCTTGAGATAAAAATGCACTTAATGATGTTTTCCCTGAAGAGTCTAGTTTTAAACATACAACTATAACATTGCAGAGTGCAAAGGGTCGGTGAAGCATTTTGTTCATGATTTGCTGGTGAACTTGCTCATTTTCCATAATTCCAACGTGGACAAAGGTGGTGGAGAAGAGGTCAGAGAAATGGTGTGTTGGTCTTGGAAAAACTATGTAAAAGCCAAACCTGATGGGATTTTACTCAGCTCCATTTTATGGAAATGGTCCCAACCTGTTCCATATCCTTACTTCCCTGAAGCCAGTGTTTTCAAAAACCCGCAAAATCCCTTTCTGCAGGCAACACTCTGTCACTTAGTTACTTTTCAGAAGGATGTGATAAAAATGGTTAATTTAGGAAAAATCAAACTCAGATAGTTTTGTGTATGTGTGTGTTCATGCAAGTAACATGTTGGAGGGAGAGAGGGAAAGAGAAAGAACTGAGGTGGTTGGAATTTTTTAAAAAAGATTTTATTTATTTGACAGAGAACAAGCAGGAGGAACGAGAGAGAGAGAGAGAGAGAGAGAGAGAGAGAGAGAAGCAGGTTCTCCATTGAGCAGGGAGCCCGATGCAGGGCTCCATGCCAGGGCCCTGGAATCATGACCTCAGTGGAAGGCAGACGCTAAATAACTGAGCCACCCAGGTCGCCGATGGTTGGAATTTTTAAACATTTATTGGTCAGTCTCACATAGACAAAGCTGAAATGTTTTAGGGGTGCAGATTTTCGCACAGGCATAGAGGCTGGCGGAATTTCTGATGAATTGACTGATTAAATGCAGGAGATAAAATCAGCAGGCATGCATGATACAGATTGGCAAATATTTTGTAAATAAATAGAACTATTAATCCTCAAATACATTAGATACAGACCAGCGGTCCAGTCGGCTTCTGGTCGACTTCTATTCAATGTTGACTTTTGTATATTTTAGATATATATTCTTCCTGTGCAGAAATGAACACATAACAAATTGGAGAGACGGGGTGCTTGAGAATAGATTCTGGTACAAAGATGTCAATAAAGCCAGTGATTGACAGGTTTTAAAGAACAACAAATTTCTTTAGAATATCATCAGGCTCATTATCGTCTGGGCTAACCGACTAAAGAAGGGTGGCAAATGAGCCAAGAACTAAATTTCAAACTTCCTACTGTATTCAAAACTTCATTTCTTCTGAATCTATCTTCTTTGATCAATCTATGTGCAACATTCTCTTCTTTAGAGAAGACTCTCCTTGGTCTCATGGGAACTTCTCGTGGGTCTCCTTTGTCTTCATATGTCCTAAGCAGGAAGGCCCAAGAATCCAGAGCTCTGTGCGAATCGGGGGGGGGGGGGGGACGACAAAAAAACACCAGAAAAAATGCCTCTCTTTAAGGCAGACCATCAGAAAAAGCATCCCCTCTGGGTTGGCCAATTAGAAAAATGCACTATGCCTGGAAGACCAATGAGAAAAAGTCAGCCCCAGGGTGAACCAATGGGAAAAAGATGTAGGAAGATGCCTCGGCACTAGCTCGACCAATGGAACGCGGCTTGTATTTTAGTCCAGACACACGCTTGCACATTGAGCTGCCCCTGAAGTTTCAGTGTTCAAGAAATACATGGTCATGTTTCTCTGTAACTAGTGGTGTTTTTTCCTACAGCGTAGGAAATAAAACTAGAATATTGTTGATGGTGGTTTTTTTTCCCATTTTATTTTTCTCTCAAATTCAAGCTGAGATTTTGATGCCTGCCGTGCTGTTCATACTATAAACTAACAAAGATTGTGGAAGTATTATGTTTAGTGACCTAAGTTTGCTGTTACAGCATGTCACGTGCCTCTGCACCGGGCTTCAAGACTTTGACCTTCTGCTGCCTGAACACATCTGAAAATCTGATGTTAAAATATTGCCTTAATATTATACTCAGTTTACTAACGGAGCTTTAAAACAAACACATCCCAAAACTTGGAAATGGTTACATAACGTATGTGCTTATTTTACGAGACCAGTGCTCTAACCCCTGAGCTACAGAGCCTACGTATGTGCTTATTTTAAAAGTTAAAATAAAATTTAAAAATTGTTTTTAAGAGCCTCAATAGAGAGAAATCTGTTTATTGAAGAAAAGTGGTTGATATGGAGATTAAAATATGATATTTGTATATTTTTATTGCAATTTTATCCAAGTCATAAATTCCTGAAATAAAACCTAAACCGTTGGCTTGGATATGCTTGATTAATTACTTGTATATTGTTTATTGCCATGTTGGTCTTAAAAAAACAAAGTTAATGCTAAGTAATAATTATCATGAGCCATTATACATATGTGTATATATTCTATTATTTATGTCATTCACACAAGTAATAAAGTATAAGTGCATTACTGTCCAGATGCCAAAAATACATTAAACCAGATTAATGTTCAAACACAGTATTTTAAACATTTTTCACACCTGCATGGACAGCAATTCAATTATGTACATTTAAATCTGCAATATTATAAATGTTCATGAAAATGTGAACAAAGAAATGGGGTGTTTTTCTCATAGTGTAATCTTTAGAATCTACATCTTTGTGGAAATCACATGTTCGGGATAATTAAATATGTACACATCGAGATTATTAGTGTGCTGTAGTAAGCAAGTTAAGTAGCTTCAATCTTTGACCTCTAGAAATTTATGGTCCAACAAACTTGTGCCATTTATTTTTTGGAGTGTAAATCCTCTGAGTTGGCATTTTTCTTCATTTACTCTGCAATCTAAACGTTAGTATATATGACACATTTTTTCAAGTTGTAATTTTTACATTGATTTTGGTAAATTGCGTTATAAAAGACATATTTTAACTTAATGACAGGGAAATTGGATTTAGAAGTAAGACAATCCCATGCATTTCTTCTAGAAGAATTGAAGTTGATTTTATGAATCTCTTTTCTGGGGGAAACATAAGAAATAAGCCCAACTAAGTCATATTTATTCAGTTCAAAGTGGTCTATGGAAGTCCATGTTTGGTAGGGCTCTCAGTAAATACTTTTAGGAAGAAATAATCTCTCTGTTCATATAGGTTACATTTTTTTTTTAAAGATTCTATTTATTTACTTGACAGACAGAGATCACGAGTAGGCAGACAGGCAGACAGAGAGAGAGGAGGAAGCAGGCTCCCTGCCGAGTGGAGAGCCTGATGTGGGGCCTGATCCCAGGACACTGAGATCCTGACCTGAGCCGAAGGCAGAGGCTTTAACCCACTGAGCCACCCAGGCACCCCTAGGTTACATTTTTAATGATGTGTAATAAAACATCCTGGATCAAAGTTCTTATTGTCATGCCGGGTATTTAGATATCAAATAAACTATTACAAACTCAATGAAAATTCTCTATCAACAGGTACCAGTTACCTGTAATGGGTTGGAATGTAGGCAGAGAAAACAGTGTGTCCATCCAGGATAAATCCGGAAAACTGAAGACATTTGTTGTATTCTGATTTCAAAATGTCTTAATATGCAAATTGGGGATTTAGGACTGTGGGAAAAGCTAGGAGTGAAACTCAAGTCTACTATTATGCATTATTTCAGCCCTATGCGCTGAAAGCAGAAACTGAAGAATTGGCTGGGTGATTCTTAGGAGAGCTATGGTTCTTAGAGCCACCAAGAAACCACCATGAATCTTGCGCTGCCTGTCAACTGCCTTCAGAGAATTGGCGTTTTCTTTTCTGCTTCCAGATCTCATTTTGAAGGTCTCTCATTGGAGAGAACTAACCTGGAGCCACACAGAAAAGGTACTTTCAGAAGGGGTTCCTGGCTTCTCCCGGCAAGCTTGGATTGTGGCATTGGCAGTGGCTGAGTTGACCGTAGATAGTTCATCGTGCAGAAGGATATACGTCCGCTTTTCAGGTATGTATTCCATAATGTTAATTCATATTCCCAATTAAACAAATTTTAGAAAATGAACTGCTGTCCAGGATAAATAACATTCTGCATTTCTGAATATCTAAGTCTCTTTCCGAATTGAGAAAGTTGAGTGGACAAATTTCTCCTGTAAATGAAAAATGATATATTCAAAGTCATCCTATTCAAGAGTTCGAGAGATAAGGAATAGGATCCTGTTTACAGAAAATGTAGTTTTCCTTAAGAACACTTCAGATCATAAATGGCGATGGTTTTCACCTGGAACGCACTTTCCTAGAAGGCATAACAAAATTTTGAGTTAGTGGGGGAGAAAGTAGAGTGCAGTGTGAAGTCGTCTGTAAAGAAGTTGCTATTGCTTTGATTTGGTTTTAGTAAAGATATTTAATTCATACTGAAATTAAATCACACTAAAGAAGATTTAATGTTTTTAAGTAAGAAGCGTCGTTGTAAGGGTCTAGAGACGTTGATATGACAGCACATCTGTAGAACCCTTCCAGTCATTTGCGGGCAATCCTGTTTGTATACTGTTAATTCCCATCTGCCTCAGGTGCAAAGAAGGGTCCCTAGACACTCACTGAGGCTGTATAGGAAATTGGGACTTTACTGCCAGGTATGCTTAACCTATATGGGCTGAGACACAGTTCCTTTAGATGAGAAATGAAGCTTTGTGGCATTTTGCCAAGAGAAACTCATATTTCTGAGGACTCAGGGGAATTCACCTGCATTTGCTGTGTCTCTTGGCAGGTTCCTCACTGCTTTAGGATTATACTCTTTGAACGTAATAGGAACACAGATGGGGACTTTTCTCATATTATTTGCTAGTATTTGGGGGTTTTATGAGGTGATACTTAATCCTGCCTCTTTTCTCCACTTCTGAGTTCAAATTCACTTAGGGAATGTGGCCACACACGGTAGAAAGATAGTAATAAATATTAGTTTTATTACTGATGACGTTGTTTGAGGGACTGAAACTTAACCTCTCGACAATAATTGGTTTCACCAAATATTACCTCCCCATCTGGAAACTTCAATGAACACTCAAGGAAGAGTTTGCTTCTAGAGAGTAGGCACATTTGCCCAGAACCCTTGCTTTGTCTCTTAACCCTTATTGGTTTGAGTTTTTACAGAAGATGCCGTATAAGTAGTTTATTTGAGAGAAAATAGAGCCGATGAGTGGGGAATGGTTATGGGGAAGGGGAGAGGGCCAATTATATGTCGATAAACCAGCCATCCCAGAGTGCGAGACTGTCTCAATCCCTTAGGGAAATTCTGGGAAAAGATGGAAAACACATGCCTCATCATTATCCCTCCAAGAGGTAAGGGAGCTGGCTGTTTTGTCATGGAGAAATTCTCCTAGGGAGTGTTCATTCCCAGGTTTTTCTGTGAGTACCTGGAGAGGGGGGCCTTCCATGGTTGAAGAAAAAAAATCCGCAGGTACAGAAATGGAGATTCGGGAAGCTGGAAATCAACTAGCACACACCGATACGGCAGAATGAAAGCCATCTATATGGGGCCACTGACAATGTTTGCTCCAAGCCCCCTGAGGAGTGCAGAGAGAGACCAGTTTTCAGACCTGCTTCTTGAAGACAGGCTGTGAGCTCCAAGGCTGACCCAGTGTTTCCCACAGAGAAGAGCTGAAGGAGAGGAGTTTGAAAACTTTTTGCAGGTAGATCTGAAGAATGAGAGAAGAAGGGGCTAAGCCACTCAAGTCATTCCTTCATTATTAAGAAATTGGGAGGAGACAGAGAGGACTGGAGTTGCCTTTCAGGCTGTTCCCTCTGGGAGAGAGGAGCAGAGGTTTTGTACGCCATGAATCAATGTGGGTACATAGGGACAGGGGGAATGGTACTGATGAGTGGTACAGTGATGCAGAGCTTAGAATGACCCCTTGAAAAGTGATGATAATCCTTAACAGCAACAACAGAGAAGGAATAATGTGCAAACAACAAAAGGCACCATGTTTTTGAAAAAGGCTTACAAGGTAAATATAGACATGGAGGTCCTCATGTACACACTGGTCTTCTTTTTTTCTTTCTGACCTACTCTTTCTTCCAATCACTCTGCCCTCTGTCTTTCTTCTCCTTTCAATGATCAAAGCTTTATTGTTATGGTCATAAGCTCCAAACGGTCATAGGTTACCTCTGATGGGCTGGGAGCAGGGCAGGGAAGGAGACAAAGGAAGTAAGATCTGACAACGGGATGTTTGCACCGGTGGTGAGGATAAGCAGGAGACTTTATAAAAGGCAGCCAAGAGGTCAGTAGCTGCTTTGGTGAATGGAAAGGAGAGTCACAGGCTGTGAATAAAGCAATAGGTTATAAGTGCTGTACTTGCATTCTTTATCCTTTTAACATAAGTAACCCAAATATAAGTGTATTGTTATTAATTGCAGACCAGTCCCTAAGAGAGTAGAGAGAATAAACTGCTGTGATAAATTCACACAAAATACCGTGGCTCAGACAAAATAAAAGTTTCTTTCTCTGTCATCTAAAGTGCAGAGGTTAACTGGGCAGTCAAGGACAGGTTGGCTGCTCTGACCATTTCTTCTATCTTGGTACTTCATTCCTGGGGTGTGTACCTGTCTGTGCTGTCAAAGCTGCTCACACAACTCCTTCCAGCTCACAGAGAGGATAAAAGGGAAAGATGAAGACGAGCGATTTCCTTTGAAGAATGTGACCAGGAAGTCTTCTTCTGCTCACATCTCATTGGTCAGAATCCAGTCACATGGCCACAACGTTGCTGTGATGGAGATGGGGAATTCTCTTCCCTACCTGGGTATCCTTGTGTTTTCCCAAATTGTGGTGGGGACTGGGATTTTATTATTAAAAGAAAGAATGACATAGAAAAGTAACTCCTGGGAATAATTAGAAAAAAGCATGCTCAGACAGTTAGGAAGACTTTTGGTTCCTAATCTTATGAAAGTTCATGTTTTATATTAAAATAAAATGTATATTGTGTTCTGAAATTCTAGTCATTATATTTATCTTTAGGTTAGTTAACTATGGTGTGCTGTAGATATGTTTAATTTTTAGATGACCTTGATAGTGACTAATGGGTTTATTTTATCTCAGCTCAATGAAAAACAGTCTTTTCTACCTATATATACTACAAATTTTACTGCTATTTCTTATAGTTATGATGAAGCTTTCCTCATTTTAGCTTTACTTACATGTGTTCTAAAGCTTGCATTTTTTTTCTGATAGTTCCAATTTTTTTCATCTAATAGTGATTTGTAGCATGGCAAAACACAAGCAACAGTACTGACAGTCTTCCAAAATGTGGTCTTAAATAATGGTCTGAACTCAGGTCTCTGTAAATATCTTCAGATCATCCCTAAGCTGGCAGCCCCCAGAAACCTATGTTGATTCTTGGACTACTTGTGGTCTTCTTTATTATGTAACTGTAGAGCTGGTTTAATTTTATGGGTTAGCCTGCAAAATGGAGTCTTACAAGAAAACTTTCATGGGCGGGGAGTGGGGGTCAAAAAATAATGGTTGAATAATTGAATTGGGTGCCTCAGAAGTCATCAGAAATTGCAAGTTCTTTGGAACCAGGGTTAGGCCATCTTTTCCAGACAAAAACATTTAGTATTTTTTGTTTGTTTGTTTAATAATGTTAATAATAGCCTATGTAACATAAGTACATGATGTATCAATAAATATAGAAAGGAACTACAGAAATCTCATACATTGTACGAAATGATTTATTTTTCCTTTAAATGGCATGAAAGATAAGAAGCAACTAACACAGTGCCTGGCATAATA
>NC_081571.1:75945251-76082751 GCF_022355385.1 Mustela nigripes | reverse complement strand
GGGGGACGCCTGGGCAGTTGCCCCTCCTGGGACGTTTGGGGAGCAGCGGAGGCTCGGGGAGAGTCTCTGGCTGCCCGCGGGCGCCGTGCTGCAGTGGGCCCCGTGCCCTGCCCTGGAGTTCTCACTCCTGCGCTGAGCGCTGCCCCTTCCTCGCCGTCCGCCTCTGCTCCCCCCGCGGCCCCCGCCGCCGCCTCCCTTCTCACCCTCCTCCTGCGTGCCGCGTCCTTTTACCCTTCTGGCCCTCAACTTCTCAGCATTTAGCGACTCTGAAGCGCTAGCACCCATCCTGAGCATCGCCCGCGGAGAAAGTGATGTTGTCCCCTCACCGCTCGCGTTCCTAATTCAACTGTGAGGTGGACCCCAACCCCGCACCGAGCCCCGCACTTGCTGACGTTCCGGTGATAGCTAGAGCCGCACCCCCACCGTCTCACGAGTTCGTGTGAAGACCCTTTTGGCAAGACTTAGCGAAGTGGGGCAAGCCAAAGGCTGCTCTTGGGAGGGAGGATTTGTGCTTTCAGGCAGTAAAAATAGTGGGTTTTGAAGGATTCTCGTGTGCTGTAGATTTAGCTCCCTTCTGAGAAAGGAATACTGTAAAAGCATCCTTTTTCTTTTCTTTTCTTTTTAAGACTTGGCCATTTGTTTAGGAACCTTGAAGTCAGTCCCTCTGTAGTACTGGAGAATGGGAAAGAATTCTGCTCAGAAGGCTAAGTTTCCTTACTGGCCTTTATCTCCCTCTCTCTCTCTCTTTCTTTCTTTCTATTTGTAAGCAGTTTTACTGGAAAGACTAATTTCCCCCCTGTACACGGGCAAGATATTTTTATTACACCTCCCCCATGCCACCTACTTTGATCTCTCTGGAATAAAGTAGATTTTTTTCCCCCTTTCAAGGCATTTTGGAAGGTGTCAAATGACAAATTATTTTTAGGGTAATTTATTTTGCAGCTTATGAATGCTAAAGTACTTGGGTGTGAATTGATGGGTTAATTCAAAGTATGTCTGACAACATCCCCAACTATTCTAATGAGATGGTAGAGTCTTAGATTGCCAGAAGTTAGAATTTTAACCTGGAAATGGGAGCGTTTTGTGAATTATTTAAAAAATGTGACATTAATGTGTCATATCTCATCTTCTAAAAGTTTTGCTTTTTGAACTCAAATCCATGCTTAGCCATTCCCTTTTGGGATTGTAGTTGGTACATTCCATTCTCCTTCTGCGATTAACATGAAGCCTAAAATTGTTTGCAGGTTTTTGATCCCAAGATAGCAGTATAACTAAGAAGTTAATTGGGTAATTAAAATAAAACAAAGACTAAAATCTTCTTAACTGTTAAAACCAGAAAGAACAGATTGACTACTACCTATTATGTTATCTTAAATCTAAAATGAGGACAATTAACTGGTTTCAAACTAAGAAGCTTGGCAGAATACCTCCAAGTGCCAGTAGCAGGATCATGAATTTAGTGTGAAGACTTCTTAGATTACTAATTCTTCTCAATCTTTGTGAGTTATAGAATAAATTGCTGATTATTCCCAATTTGTAAGTTGTCAACAACTATGAGTAGTTTGATCAAGGTTCCTGAGAGGACTTTGAGAGTACTGCTATATAGTTATGTTGGTGTGAAAATAAGTAGATAACAGAGTCATGAATTAAGGACAGAGTTATTTATCTACACAAAAGTTATTAGCACTCAATAAATGGTATTGCTTTAAGAATTTTTTGTAGTTATAGTTATGTGAAATTTAACTGGAAAAGAACATGAAGAATAACTCACACAGTATATGCTTTTTAAAGTAAATTGCAATTGCTGAGAAATCCTGCATATAAATCTACCATCTTCATAGAAATGTCCAGTATTTCACAATACAACTCTTAGCAGAGAACACATGCATGCTTAAATGTCCTACTTTCCCCTATTTTCCTGGTAGAGCAGTAGCTGTATGTTTATAATAAAAGTTACCTGCCTTAGCTTTCACTTATGAATTATGCAAGGTGATGGTATTATAGGCAAATCATTAAGTAGGAATGCTAAGTCCAAGGCTCTTATTTAGCCCGGAGGAGGGCTTGGTATGTTTCTTTAAACCAGCAATGATAGTTTGGACTCACCGATGTGTATCCCAGGCCAGTTTGGTACTGATATAGGTCACTAGACTTTGAGTGACAGCTGCTAAGAAATGTGGTTGGAAAAAAAAAATTCCACGATAAAGGGAAACACTAAGGTCATGTCATGGATATCTCCTCAGACACATCATCTACAACAAGCAGAGGAAGCCACAGAGCCTCGAATATATGGAGCCATTGAACCACACTCCCGAGACCCCCAAATTTTCTTGGCTGATAGGGTTTTGAAAGCACAGAATTTAAGATAAGTTATAATCAAAGATAATTTTATTGAGCAGTAAGAGTGGCATGGAGGGTGCAAAGCAGAAGCAGAAGTCCTAAACCTAGCTCAACAGAGCACATTAAAAAAATCCCACCAACTCATGGCCCAGAGGGTCTCCTTTTATGAACTCAGTCTTTCTTTCTGCCGTATAACTTGGAGATGAAACAAGCAAGGCTTGGTAGAACTCAATGTCACTTTCTATTTTCTCCTTTTTTTGGTGTCTTTCAGTTCTGCTTTTGCCTTTCCCTGAAGCTGTTTTAGGTGCCCCAAACATCTGGTACGCCTCTGTTCCTCATTTAAATATATGTTATTCTTTTAAAACCCCTTGCTTTACATGTAGGGCTGTCATGACATTTTAGAAGTGGGAAAATAGGGAGAGATGGAAGAAAAAAGGAAGGAAGCATTTTTTTACTCCTTCCCTTTCTCGGCCTGTCAACTCATCCTGGGTTCCTGTAGAGCCGGGTGAGCCACACAAGGGCCAGAACTTCTGCATTTCTAAACACTGAGCTTGTATCCAATGGAGACATCAGATTCCGACTCCATGGCTGGAACACCTAACTGGTGTGAGGTTCTCCTCCTTCTGACATGTTGCCTTTGGAGTGGGATTCCATGTAATCAGAGCTGGCCTTGGACTCCATCCAGGAGGTTTTAGTTACTGAAGTAGCAAAATGAATGGTACTTCATGTACCAAAAGAGGGCATTTTACATAGGTTTCCCAGTATTGACTTGTTGGGAGAGTGGATTTTTCTTTTTTTGAAATTATATCCAAGTTAACAAGTGTGAAATCCAATGCATGATAATTTCAACTTGGTTTTAACAATGAGGATGACTTTGACTGTACCCATATCCAGCCCATTCTCATATTAGACAGCATCTAAAACTGAGAATATTTGTTCAAATAATGCATTGCTTTCAGAAGGCGCTAAAGGTAATTCTATACTATATTTAACATTTCCCACATGAAACCATTTCTTTAAAAATGTTCAAACCCAGTTTTCCATGTTTTAGCAACACAAACATTGGGGACTTTTGTGGTGTTTTTATACATATGGCAACAAGAACAACAATCAAAGTTTTCACTCCCTGGTACATTTTGGCATCATAACTCACTCAATTGAGTCATAAGCCTCCTATAAATACCATGTAGATGTCTCAAAATGGAAGCATTTATTCAAAATAGTTTCTTATGCCTTAAGGCGAGATGGTTGGAATTTAACAGTACATATGAAGTTCCTCTATTAAGATTTCCTCCCCTCTATTATAAAGTTTTAAACCAGACAGTGCATTGTAGTGTCTATATTCTTTTTTTTTTTGTTTTTAAGACTTTTATTTATTTCTTTGACAGAGAACACACAAGCAGGGGGAGCAGCAGGCAGAGAGAGAGAGAGAGAGAGAGAGAGAGAGAGAAAAGCAGCTTCCCTGCTGAGTAGGGAGCCCAATGGGGGACTGGATCCCAAGGCCCTGGGATCATGACCTGAGCAGAAGGCAGATGCTTAACCGATTGAGCCCCCAGGCATCCTATAACGTCTATATTCTTAATAAAACCTTTGAGCTTCACCTTAGGATCACCTCCAGAAGAGACTGTAGGTCAGGGAAATACTACTGACACTTTTACCTTCGCAGTGCCGCAGTCTCTGCTTTTTAAGGATTCAGTTTGTTTGTCACAGACCAGGTTGAGTTGTCAGAGCTGAACCTGAGCACTGAAGAACATGGAATTTTCCGAGGGAGACGTCTCCTTTCCTCCATATGCCTCTAGAGATGCACTGTTTTTGCTCTCCTGCTTTTTAAGGGCTGAGCATTGTCGCTGATGTTTTCGCTGTGTATTTCTCTAGTTGCTACAAGCTAACTTTCAGCTTGGTCAGAATGTAAAAGGTAGGATGACAAAAGGGAAGTTGAAAGAAGGAATTCTTAAGGTCTTGCAAGGCAAAAGGGAGGCATGATGCAGACAGGTTTTACAGGGAAACCGAAGCTTTTATCTAAGCTATTAGAGCTATCTAACAAAGTCACCCAGCAATTGTTGGGCACTATGGCCTTTATCATTGTTCCCTGACAAAAACTCAAGTTACGATAACATAACAAGTTTTCAGGCCACTTTTATTAAGTGAATTAATAGGGAAAGTAGGATTCTTTGTGAAAGTTAACTGTGCGAATGTAACTGGAAGTATAAATTACAGTTGCTTAAGCTCACTTAATGCTTACAGCTTTCCAACAATGCCAACCAAGAATTTGGTTTCTTTATGATAAAACAGAGAGGGAAAGTTGTTGGTGGACTCCTAGTTCTTCCAGCCATGATGAAGCAAGCCTGTTTGCTGACGTTCCCTAGGCCCACATTTTAATAATAGCCTCTTTCGAAATCTCCAAACTTGAGGTCTCACTCAAAAATACAAAGTCCAAGACCAATCGCAGGCACCCCTTCTGGCACTCTCGTCTTGAATAGCGAACGCATCGTAGGTTCCCTCTGCAAGAGCCCCCTTCCTTGTCTTTTCTCATCTTAAACTTGCTTCTCCTGTGAAGGAAGACATTGCACCACCGTCGACTGGATTGCCCCTCTTTTCTTTACTGAGCTTCCTTATCTGAAGATGGTAGCTGGGACTCTCCTTTGGGGCTTATTTCTGCTCTCGAGGGGGCAGCACCCAAGCGGCCTCTAGTTCAGCGGCTTTGAAAGGAGGCACCCCCTCCCTTAGCATTTTATTCTTTTCAGTCTGAAAGCCGTCCTCTCCCAACTCGGCAGCTCCTTGGACATGCCACCACCATGCCACCACCACATCTATTTCGCTTCTCCCTTCTGGAGCCGCTGTCAAAGGTGGAGGGCGCTGGGGCGCTGGGGCGCCGGGGCCTGGGGCCGGGGGCGCGGAGAGGGACAAGGGCTGGCACCAGGCACGAATGCAGGCGCGGCCCCCGCGTTCCAGAGCCGCGAGCCCCAGTCGTCTGCGGACCGCGAGCCGGCCCCTCTGCGGCTCGGGGCAGCTTCCAGGAGTCGAGCCTCTCGGGGTGTCCCGGCGAAGTCGCTTCGGAGTCGGCCGGATCGAGTCCGCAGACAGGCGGCGCGGAGGCCAAGCACCGTCTTCCTCCGCGGGCGACGCGCGAACCGCGCCTCTGGGACCCGCCACCACGCGCTCCTCGCCTCGGAGCGCCGGGTGCTCCGCATCGCAATGCGGCGGAAGCGGCCCGTCCGAGCCGCCGTAGCGCGGGAAGCTTCCGTTGTCACAGAGATGACCTCTGACCCCGGGCCGTCTCTGGGGACCGGCGGTCGGCGTATCCGTTGCTATGGAAACCGGGACGGCCCGAAGCCCGCGCTGGGGCGACCCGGCGCGCAGGCCGGGCCCGGGTCCTGAGCGGGCGCGTTTGTGGGCCACCCGGCCGCCGTCCACGCAGGGGCGCCCCCGAGCACGCGCTGGAGGGGAGCGGAACCAGGTCGGTCCTGGCCCACAGGTGGGCGCCGCCCCCCGCCGCCCCCTCCACGCGCCGCTGGGCGCAGAGGCGCAGGGACTGGGCTGGAAGAAAGAGCTGACCCGCGGGGCATCGCGCCCCAGCACAGGACTGGCAGAAGGTGAGCCCCGTGGGGCTCTCCGCTTCCCCACTAGCTACCGGAAGAGCCGGGGCTGCTCCTGCAGTTCTCTGGGCCTCAGTTTCCTCAGCCGCATTATTAGAACAGTCTCAGGTCAGGTCAGCCTCAGCCCTCTTGTTCCAGCTTCTGTAACCCTCCGCCCGGTCCGGGCTTTAAGGGAGCTCTTGCCTCCTGCGGGTGTCTGTCGTGGACCAGGCTGCGTAGACTTAAGTGGTAGTCTAGAATCCGAGACTCTGAGAGCCGGAGGGCCCGCTGCAGGGGATCCTGCCTGACCTGCCCCTCTTGGAGGCGTGGCCACTCTTCACGGTGGAGGAGAGGAAGCCTGGTCGGAGAGCTGGCTTTGAACTGTAGACACACACCATCTTTGGACCTGGGAAGAAGAAACGCATTGTGTTTTACTGGTGACACTACCAAGAGCTCTTCGGGCGTTGTGCAGAGTTGTGTGGTTGGTGCAGAAACAGACGGCATTCTGTCCTAGCCGTCTGTCCTAACCATTATACTCTCCGATGCCTTTCCTACACCCTCCACGCATGTTGGCGGGAGGAGCCTCTCTATATCGGCTTCTGTCCCCTTTAGGTTACTGGGGAGACTTGCAGGCGTTTTGAATCTTAAAACGTCACTGTAAATTTAGAAATTGGAAAAAAAAAACTATTTTGAGGATACTGTAATGCAAAACTCACTAGTTTATAAAAGAACAGCTGGATCCAGATTGATGGAATAAATTAGGGTAACCTGTTCAGATGGCTTTTCACTTTGTAAAGATTTTTCATTGGCCTAATTTCCAAATAGCTTCCCCCACTTTTCTTTCTTTTCTTCCTTCTGATGAGAATTACCTCCCTGAAGTTTGCTTTTCGAAGAAGAGGGTCCTTCAGTTCCTAGAGAAGCTGGGTAGAACATTTACATCTCAGAGGCACAAGGAAAGAATGCAAGCTTTGCCCATGAGGAGGATTTGTTTCTTAAATCCAAGATTTTACAATACCTACAAGCTTTTAACGAGTAGCAGGGGAAGTTTGGGGATTGATAAAAATGATGTATGGGTTTTAAATTGCTTCCAGGGCTGCATTTCTGTTCTTGTGAAGACTTTACAATTTATAATTTATAAGACAAAGACCGTTCTTAATTCCACAAAGAATTGGGTTGCATTTTTTGGTTGAGTTTTGCAATTTAAAGTTGGTTTACAATTTAAAGTGGGGCTGCAACTTTAAAGGGCTGACCACCCATCCAACTACGTTATCTTCTATTTGCTTCTTTAGGTCAGGGAGAAGATCTTTACCTAAGATGGAAACCAAAAGATTCCTGTGTTCTAGATTTAGAGCTATGTGTCTTTGAAATAGTTTTCTTTCCATCTGGGTACATAGTTTCATTTAGCTTAAGGGAGAAGAACTAAAAAATAAGTTTTCAGGAGGTTCTGATTGTCAGCTTCCAATAGCAGCAAACTTTTAACCATAGAGCTACTTAAAAAAGTCCTTTTGAATATCTTGTCAGGTTTTAGCCAGGACAAACAGTAAATATTCCTGGTGGTATTGAGCAATCTTTTAGATGCAAGAGGCATCCCCAGAGAAGGTGCAAAAGATACTGCTCTCCCAAGATCTAGAGCAGCTCCCAAAGATAGCCAAAATTAAGACTTACACAATCCTCTTGAGAGCTGGCAACAGTCTCTAGGACATTAGCCACCAATGAAGTGCAAACTCCACTTCTGTCTGGCTATATTTTGAGGGTCCCCGACCTGTTGGCTCCCAAGCCAAGTGGACATAAAATGAGACAAATAAGAAGACAATAGCTGCCCTTGGGAGATAAAGCATCAATATCCAATGCTTCTTGAAAAGGAAGGGATAACATGAGATTTTACCTTCCTCTCTTGACCAGGCATTACAGACAGAGATCCAGGAGAGCTGATTCTGGTAAGAATTTTCACCCTTTACTGGCTTTTGTTAGTTTTTCCCAATCCCTTCTCCAGGACTCCAGAGTGAGTGGATTTTGAAGTAGAGAGTGAAGCTGAGGAATCTACCAGAATTTGACAAAGCTTTTAAATTAATTTTATTTTAGTTTCCCCTTGGTTGTTTAAGGGAATACTGATAGTGGTTTACTGGAGAATCCCTTGGCGTCCTGTCAACCCTGAAAGGGGCCCATGTGGGGGCACTGTTTTGGTGGCAGATACAGGGATCTCTGGATATAGGCCATTATAGTCTGGACATCGGCAGACTTTTATTTATGGTCATGTAGTCTGTTAGAGTGGAAAGTCAGTGCAGACAGAGGATTAGTGAGTACTGAGGTCAAGGAAGATTAAAGAAGGGAATAGTAGAAGTCATTTCATTCTCGTAGTCTTTGTTTCCGGTACTTCTTGTGTCCTTAATTTTTCATTAGTCTTTTGCAGTAAATCTTTCCATAAAGGTTTTTTGGACTTTTGAGGTCTTTCAAAGGCTTCTGCATGCCAGTTAAAATAGGTAACCCATTCTGTTTGATTTGGGAATACTTACTTTCAGGTTCACTTTTTAAATGAATGATTTTGTCTAATTGGAATGTTCCCCATAAAGGCCATTTTAAATCTAGGTTGTCTTGCTTAGATTTGTAGATAACTACATCTTTGGGGACTATAGTCCTTAGTCATAAATGTTTGTGCTGAAATATGTCACACTTAATTCTTTGGAACTTGAGGATCCCATTTCTTCAGTGAAGCGTTGGGTCTCTCAGAGCCAAATTTATACCTAAGAGGGATGTGCCATTGGGTGGGGATTTTGTGGTGTTTTACAGTGTGCCTTGTTACACAGAAGTTTTCTTGGGGTTGGCAGGTGGCTTAGCGTCGATCTAACTCATTCTCTGATCAACTTACCTAGCACAGGTGCCTTCCAGTTAGGTGCCAAACACTTTAAGAGCTTTTAGGTGACCTATGCCCACCAGTTCTGTGACTTAGGCTTATGCGATCCCCATTAGCAATATAATAGATCTATTATTCCTTTCATAAGAAAATGTCTTTATAGCAGTGAATTTCCTAATGGCTTTTAATAACCCAACTTGCACTTAGATTTTGATGTGCCATTGGTTGGAAAAGTCTGAATTTCTTGGCTTAGTTAATTTCCCCAAGTTTCCTAGCAGTTTGTGCTGTGGACTTACTTTGAAGCTTTGTGAATCCTGTCCCCCCACTGGCTGCCATCTTGCTTTCTTTAGATTGAGGGATAACCATTATTTTCCCTTTAAATAACCCATCCTAATTCAAGCAGACTTATTATTGTTGGCTGCCCGCACAGTTCCTGAGACTGTAAGAACACCCCCAGAGGAGCTTACCTTGTACGTGAGTTTGGCCACAAATCTCACTGTGAAAAACCTGAAGTCCCTCACACCCCAGTTTTCCATCTGGAAGGGCTAAGATAAACAAACTTGAGGAGCTCAGAATGCAAAATAAGTAGAACTTGATCAGAGAGAAGCTTCCCAGAGCAGCCAGAGAGGTAGCAAGTAAAATGGCTCTTTGGGTACCTTCCACCTGCTTCTAGAAGCTGTCCCTGGAATCTTTAGCAGCTGTCTTCAGGTCCCATCTCATTGCCCAAACTGGCAATTTGCAAAACTAAAACAATTTACTAATCAGTTTGATGTCCTTTCTTCAAGGGAAAACAGTCCTTGATTAGGGCAGTACAGGGCTGGCAAGTAGTTGGAACATCCTTCTCAAGGAATTTTGGGCAAGTGTGAGTTTTAAAAAGCATTAGAAGAGGCAACACAAAAACAGGCATGATTGGCTGGGAGGTTAGGGATTCCCTCATAAAGACTGCAAATCCCATTTTCTAACATAAGGTAAGCTAGCTAAAGCCTAGTTGGAGGGCTGTGATTTGTATATGTTAGATTTCCTTGACTGGGCAAGGTCACTGGGCCTGTCTCCATTCTGTGGATCCCGATATCCAAATTAACTGTGTCAGTAGTCAAGAACAGATCGTGTGCTTTGTGGCATGGTCAGATTTACTTTTGAGACAAGTGCTATGGTGGAGAGGGGGGTGCAAATAGCTTTGAGTGGGGCAAGACTGAAGGTAGAAAGTCCACAAAGGCAGCAACTGAAGTAGAAGTGGTAGGTCCAGACAGGAGCTGGAGAGGAAGTGCAGTCCTTCTATCTCAGTGGCCAATTTGAATTTGGGAAGAAGGAGAGGGGAGAGTCTAGAATGTTTTGACCACAGGTTTTTGATTTGGACAACTCTCGTGGATCCTGCTCTGCTGGCCATTGGCCAATAACACGTCTCCATCTCCATGGGGTAAAAACTCCACTACCATGGGGTAAAAACTTGGCTCTCTTCAGACTGTTCATATCAAAGAGCTGTGGTAGTGATAAATAGCAAGTAGAAAACTGACGAATTTCTCTTTTTAGATCAAAACTTAAGTAGGCAGTTCTAGGAGAGTTGCTCTAGGATAAAGAGTTCATTTTCTTCACTTCACACCTGGAAGTCCTCAGGGACAGAAAAAATGCTTTACAAGGAAGAAAAGTCAAAAGTTTTTTTTTTTTTTTTATGATTATATATATAGGTCTTTGTCAAAAGTACATGTTTTTGTACACAATACTTTGTTCAGTTGAGGAGTCCACGAGTGCAATTAAAAGCCAAGTTTTCCAATTAACTATTCAAGTCTGGCAAGAAAAGGAAGTGTGAACTTTACTGAATTTACATATGTAAGTGTGCGCACCTGCTTTTTAGATAGAACTGAATGTAGTTGTAATTAAAATGCTCCCCCCTCCCCCGCCCATAACGTTTTGTTGTCTGCACAATTACAGTGAATCGCTGAAGTGCGTGGTAACCTTTTCTGTAATGCTGCCTCTTAGAGAAAGCGTCGTTTGGGAGGGATTGCAGTCTCTTTTCTCTCCACTTCCTGTGTGGAGCGCAGGGTGCACTACTGCTGTACTTAAAAAGGAAGAAATGTGAAAAAAAAGACTTAGAGATTAAAACAGTTTGTCATTGTTGTTTTTTTTATAGCCAAGTATTCAAAGGCTGAAACTCATCTTTCGTTGTGTTACTGTTGTACCCCAGGTATTGTAATTTTTCGCCAAAGAAAGGATCCGTTTGCCTGGAGGCCTAAGTCCATACTCTAACTAACTACTCAGTCATCACCACCCTGCTTGGACGTTGTCCTGGTGGGGCACATTGGAAACTCTCACCCAATAGGCCCCTTCCTCCTCTATTATCCAGTGACTTGACTTGTTTCCTAGGAATTTGTATTTTTCAGTGACTTCATTACCTTCCTTTTTCCATTGAAAATTTCCTCTCATGTGCCAGCTCAGTGACACAAAATTTCTCATATGTCATACATATAAGAGTGGATATGAAATCCTGGAGATACTTTCAATGGAGTGGATAGTAAGTGTTAGAACTAGTTTAATGATGCAGTATAAAAAAAAAAAAAAGAAAAAAAAAAGGAATTTTAAAAGGATAGAAATTTTGCATCATTATCGCTTATTGTTTATTTTCTCTTTTCTAATTGTATTTCCTTTTGCCATCTTGGGAATAATCTTAAAGAGCAAAATTCTGAGGTGATTCTCTGGCAGACACACCTTTTTATGGGGCATTAACCAGTGGTTTATATGCTGAAGATAGAGCGGGGCTTGCTCTTCAGAGCCATGGAGTTCGATCTCTGTTCTTCGCTTTGTCCTTTACCAAAGTGCTTTTCCATCGCTGAGAATTCACCCCGTGTCCCAGTCTCCCTTATTTGTGCTAGCGTACCCCAGATTTTGTCCTTTCACATATTTCCTTGAGGCTTGTCTTTCAAAAATTTTGTCCTCGATTTACTCTTTAGGCAAGGTCAGGATTAACATTCAATTGGACCTTCAACTTTCACATGTATTACATTAGGGAAAAAAGGGAAAAAAGGCCAACAATACAGTTGTCAGAAAGTAAATGAGACATGTTTATCTGGACTTGAGATATTCACCAAAAGTGGCATTTGTTTGACTTAAGTTTTTCTTTCTGTGCTTTCAGTAACATTTAAAAAACTCTGATATGGGGAAGCCTGGGTGGCTTAGTGGATTAAAGCCTCTGCCTTCAGCTCAGGTCATGGTCCCAGGGTCCTGGGATGGAGCCCCGCATCGGGCTCTCTGCTCAGCAGGGAGCCTGCTTCCTTCTCCCTCTCTCTCTGCCTGCCTCTCTGCCTACTTGAGATCTCTGTCTGTCAAATAAATAAATAAAATCTTTAAAAAAAATAAAAAACTATGATATGGATCTATTGCCTTATTAGATTTGACTTTTGGGTGGTATTATTATAATAAATATTCAAACTCATATTCCCACTAAAAAGTGTTCTTTAAAGTTACTAGATTTTTTTTTTTTTTTTTTTTTAAGAGAGAGAGAGAGAATGAGAGCGAGCACAAGCAGGTAGAAGAGCAGAGGGAGAGGGAGAAGCAGACTCCCTGCTGAGCAGAGAGCTCAACGTGGGGCTCGATCCCAGGACCCTGGGATCATGACCTGAGGCAAAGGCAGACGCTTAACTGACTGAGCCACCCAGGCGTCCCTAAAGTTACTAGATTTTTAAAAGCATATTGGTCTCCTACTTTAACAGAAATATCCTGAATTACTTTGAATTTTATGTTATCACTATCCCTAAATAAATAATAATTACAATTGATCTTTAGAGAATACTTTTTATTTTCAAAGCAATTCACCTATAATACCTCCTTAGTTCTCATAACCACAGGTAGGAACTTTTTTTTATCAGTTCACCCTTGAACAACATGGGTTTGAACTGTGTGGGTCCACTTGTATGTGGACTTTTTTCAATAAATCTATTGGAAAATTTTTTTGAGATTTCTGGCAATTGAAAAAAAAACTTGCAGAAAAACTATGTGGCCTAGAAGGACTGAAAAATTAAGAAAAAGTGAGATATTATTATAAGAATATAATATATAATACATATAGCATACAAAATATGTGTTAGTCAACTGTTTAGGTTTTTGGTTAAGACATCCAGTCAATAGTTAAGTTTTGGGGGAGTCAAAAGTTTTACATGGATTTTTGACTGCACAGGGGGCCAGCGCCCCTAAGCTGGGTATTGTTCACGGGTCGACTCTACTTGTATTTAAAAGGATAAAAGCCGGGCGTGAAGAGGTTAAGGAGGTTGCCTGACAATACCTAGCTAAGAGCTGAGATCCAGGCACAAACCTGAGCAGTATTACTTCAGAGTGCAATACTCTTATGCACTCTGTTGTTGTTGCTGCCTCTTGAAAGATGATGTTCAAAGAATGTGTGTGAAGCTGGCCAGTATGTCTTAGTGTGTCTGTGAATCATTATATCCTGAAACTAAAAGAGACTACAATATATTCAGTATTTAGACATTTAGAACTTGTAATTTTTGTCTTGAGCATAATTGATATACATTAAAACACACAGTTCTTACCGTAGTGTTTGCTGTCTTTTGACTATTGTATCCTTATCACCAGCACCCCAGTCAAAACATAGAACATTCCATCACCCCAGAAATCTCCTTCTCTTTTATATTCCATTTCCATCCGGGAGTCTTCTAAGAAGCAGCCACCATTCTGATGTTTTTCGCTTAACCTTAGCATGCGGTAAAGCCTCATGTCATTAAATCATGGTGTCCTCATGCTTTTGAGTTTGCTTCTTTCACTCAGCATTTGGTTTTCAAGATTCAGCCATATCACTGAATGCTAGATATGCAGAATGTGATGTGGTAGCTTTTGTTTATCTTTTTTGTAAACTAGAAACTCCTAATTGAACAGACTTACTTTTGGTTGACAGGCAGAAGTTGTCCACAACTACAAAGTGTTTGCAAGTTGACCCAATTTTCAGACTACAACGTTAGCCTGCCCCAGTTACATAGATGCTGGCTGAAGACAGGAGACTCCTGGGTCAGAGATAAAGGATTTTATTACTCGGGGCACAGCAGGCAGCATGAGCTTCATGTGCTCATCGATTCCCCTTGTCCCCAAATCCCCCCAGGGATAATGCTGAGTGACCCAGGCAGAGCTTGCACTTGGGGTTTGTGTTATGGCTGAGGAACTCCGGGGTTAGGCAATTTTCTGTTTTTTAAGGAGTGGCTAGCAAAGCTGCCCAACCTTTGCTCTGCAGGGAGGCATCATCTTTATTTTCTGGTCAGGAAACAAATCTGTCTTCTAACCTGGAAGGAAACATTATCCCTGGATTCCACGGTAGCAATATCCTTGCAAAGAGTCTGAGATAAAAGCTGTTTCAAGACATGCAGAAATCCCATGGATGTGTTGTCCTTTTAATCTGTTTCTGAAAAGCAACACTTTCTCCCCTTTCAGTCTTTCTTGGGACTGCTGTTTTTGTTGTTCCAAAGATGCAGTTAGTCTATAGAAAATATCTGTTATTTCTAAATTCGAAAGTAACCCTGAGGTTTTGAGATGATAGATGATATATAATCCTACAATAATCTTATCGGTATTTATTAAATAATATGTGATATGGTCTCTGTTAGTTATAGGAGAGTTTTAAAATATCCTGTGAGGATTTGGTCTTTGGCCCACAAGTACTTAGTTAAGTGTATGGAGAATACCAGAAATGAGAGAGTCCTGTTCTGTTGAAGGCTAGCTGGAGTGCTGTAGGACATCCATGTGGAATGTCAGGGAAGGGAAGAGAAATCTTTTAGAGAAATGTGACCTGAGCTGACTCTCGAATGCATGTTTCAGTTGGCAGGAAAGAGAAGTATATTCTTGGCAGGGGGAGAACTGTGAGTGGAAAGTCAAAGACTGAAGGAAAGGTACATGTCTGGGGATTTGTGGGAACACTAATGAAATCATATTTTAAAGGATTAGAGGAATCATAATTTGGAGCCCAAAAACCTGGCAGAGGAGTTAGGCTGGATGTAGTAAAAATCAGTGAACTAGAGAGCGTTTCCACAGCAGGGAGTGACATGCTTGGGAATTGCTCTGGTACAGTTGGAAAGTATTACTGGTGGAGCTGGTTGTGGGAGGGTAGCACAAGGCGGAGGCTTTCATAGTAAGAAGCAGGCAAGTGAAATATCCTTTCTTAATTGGAGATGGGAAACAGGAGCTCCGATCAAGGGGTGGTCCTGAGTATGGCTGAATATGGGCTGGCGAAATCTCTCTCAGTGCTTGGGAAGAGATAAACCAAAGACACACCAAGACACTCTGCAACAGGAAGGCCACTGCGTCCTCTGAACTTTGTAATGCTGAAATAAAAGGTGTGAATGGGAGAAAGCGATGTCATCGGGGAGGCTCAAGGTGACTCCTTGAAATCAATGATTTGCTGAGAATGTGAGACAGGAAGTGTAGCGAATATGCTGTTGAAAGTTACATGTCACTGGTACATAGACGAACATAGATCACGTGTTATCTTATATAATTTGAGGCCAGATCCCAGTTTAAATTCTCTAGTTCTGGTAGCTTTACTGGCTTCTTAAATATGGTGAGAATGACATTCAGTACTTTCAAGGTATAGTACCGAGCAACTTTGGGGTACTTATGTACTCATAAGGTAGTTTATTTCTCTGCGAGATGATATTTTCCAGTGAAACACCACACTGGGAAGGACTAAAATGTCATGGGCTATTTGGATACAAGGTTATTTGGATATTTCAACAACTTGGATCACATTTTTTTCCTGCAAGAGTCCTGGTACAGTGTGCTGTTCTGGCTCTAGTGGTGGACATGTGCCTTAGTAACCCTCAGTGACCATTAGTGGATCAGGATTAGTGGGGAGATGCATTAAGGAACAGTTTGTTAGAAGCACAACTTTTGGAAATAAGTTTTGTTTTTCTACTTTCTGTTAAAGAATTTGAATTGTGTTTTAGGGGTCAATATCTATTTCTTGCATGTTTTTACAAACTGATATTTTAAGGAAGATAACTTTTATTAAAATAAGCCTATTAAATTACTAATGGCAATTTAGCTTTTATAAAAATGTACCTGGTAATGTCTTAAAAGCAGCAGATTCAATTTCTTTGATTTAGAACTAGGATCCTTATTCAAGGTCAGAGTTTGTAAGAGTTGCAAGCATAATTCATGCAAGAGGGGGAATGGGTTTATTTTAGGTGATAGCAGTAGTAGATGCACTGTGGTAGGAGCAAACTGGAAGCATTAACCCGAATTCTGTCATTTCTGTGGGTTAGTGCATAACTGAATTAATCAAACTCTTTCCAAATTAGGATAAAGGTAACAGTTGTACAATGTGAAAGGTCAGAATATTGCAGCAGAGTTAAATAAAAGGCCTAAGTGGTGGTGTATTAGCATAGTTTTGAATAAAAAATTAAAATGTACATATAAAGATGTTGCTTCAGAATTCACGTTGTGTTACATGGGTTGGCATAGGTATATGCACACTTTCTTGTCTGGTCTTTCCGGTACCCAATAACATGGATTTCTGAGAGTCTTGAGAAAGGACGTTAGAGTCATTGAACTCGTTCTGAATCATAACCTTCTTCTCTTCTTTGTGTGATCCAAAGCAGAAGAGGCATTATCTCTGAATCTTGGTAACCGTTTTGGCCTAACGATGTCTTTCCTTTCACTGTAACAGATTAAATGTAAGGCAGACCCTCAACCCTTTCTTTCTTGTGTTCTTTTAAATTTATACTTGGTAGAAATGCTTTTTAATATTATTGTAGATTTCATTAGGATATCTTCTAATCTCCTCTTCAGAATTATAAGAAAATTAGGGAAAATGGTAGAAGCTGGTATTGCTAATAAATACCATACAATTGCCATACGGGTACAGGGAACTTTAAAACTTTTTCACCCAAGAGAGCCATTGGAGAAGGGCTCATATTAACAGTAAATTGAAGGCAGAAAAAAATAGCTAAGAAGTAGGATCAATTCAAAAATAATAGATTATATATTTTGTGTTTTTAAGCTTATGGTTTTGAAATTAAGAAACAGAATATTTCATAACTTTACCAGTTCATTTCGTGACTTTCAAGTAGCTTTTTGTTGAGATGAATTTAATTAAAATAAGATACTGAAATCTGCAGCATAGGTGTATTGACTGAATCGGACATTTTTAAGCACGTCTACTTATAAATAATGTTAACTAGTCCGACATCTTGGTATTGGGTAGTTAAGGATCTCTACACTATAACCAGCACTTTAAACTTCTTTCAGAGAAGTAGGCCATGTAGGTAGCATAGAAGTCAGAGTTCCTGCCTCCAAATATATGGTATATTTAATCAACACTGTAGGTTTTTTTAAATAGGTTTCAGTGTTGTTTTCTATCATGATCCCTGCATATGGGCCAGTATTAGATGAAAGCAGAAAATAAGACATGAAAGAAAAGAATATATGGTCAGTAGGACTTCAGGCTATTTGAAAATTCACTGGGAGGAAATGAAAACCACTCTAACTGACTCTGTGGCTGTTGGACTCGTATGGTCAGTGCGGAGTTTTCCGATGTCCAGCGTCCTTGATTCCACTGTCTGTGGGGAGACATTCAGCAGTCCTTGCATGTCCGTGGTTTTGCTCTCCAAGCTTTCAGTTACCCGCCTGCAAACATGGACCGGAAGCAGATGATTCTTCTGACCAATGGTCAGAAGTTCAAGAGTTCAAGAGTAGCCTCACACTGTGTTCCAACACCCTCATCGTTCCCCTCACTTTTCCCCCTCATCGTTCCTCCTCACGTAGGCATTTTATCGTTTCACATCATCACAAGATGGAGGGTGAATATAGCACAAGTAGATATTTTGTGTGTGTGTGTGTGTGTGAGAGAGAGAGAGAGAGAGAGAGACACCACATACACACAAACTTTTATTACAGTACGTTCTAATTGCTCTACTATTATTGTTGTTAATCTCTCACTGTACCTAATTTATAAATTAAACTTGATCATGCATATGTATATATAAGGAAAACATCTATCTAGGGTTTCAGGCATCCACTGGAGGTCTTGGGATATATCCTCCACAGATAGGTGGTGGTGGGGGCTACTGTATTTGCCAATAGTTTTTTTACTTTTAACTCTCCTAAGGACTGCTATGACTCTTCCATAGCACCTTATTAACCTTCCATCTAAAGCAATAAACTGGGAAAATCTCAAATATTTTAGATGCTCTCATGCATTATTTTTTATTTTGTTTTTTTGTTTTTCCTTTAGCTACTTCATTTGATATGGAAGGAGGAGATAATAGCCTTCATTCTAGGGTTCCCTTTAAGTTAATTCCCTGTGGTCACTTTGGGACTGACCCTTAACTGGATTAGAAATTATGGTTTAATAAAAAATAAAATACATAGACTTGCGGTATATATCTGTAGGGCATAACATCTAACTAATTTCTTTTGATTAATATTGTATGGTATAGGCCTATCTGTGACTCTGATGCTATGGGGCCAAGAAAAGGGCATGGAGGGCTTTCTGGAAAGAATGAAAGTTTGACTCATGATATATAACATCCTCATGTTTAATACACTTCTATGAATAATTGTCTCTGCTCATTAGTTGTCATTTACTCCTTTCTCTACTTAAGAAATAATATTAGAATTAATATAATAAGGACATTGTTAGAACAATAGCCTTGAATATATTCTAATTATATAAAAAGGTCAATCATTGACAAATATTAGTACTCTATTGTTACTGACAAACTACTTGAGCAGACATCATGGTACGTGAGTGATTATGACACCATGATTAAGAACTGATATTATATTTTATTTTTTTTAAGAACTGATATTTTAGATTTTAATGTTGAAGATTGGTTTCCTTTAAAACAAACTATTTTAATTTTTAAAAAACATTTTGAAAGCGTGAATTCCCATTTCAGTTGGTTGATTCAATACCCAACACTTATTGAATTCCTTCTACACGAAGAATGGTATGCTTGGCCCAGTGGATGATTCATGAAGACAGGATCTTCGTTCTTCTAGGGGGAGTAGGGGAATAAGAAGGTTGGCTAAGGATGGAAGGCTGCGGGGTTGGGTGGGTCCTGGAGCTAGAGAAGCAACGTTGCTAGCGGCGGAGGGATGACCTGCTTCATCCTCCTCCCTCTTTTCTTTCCGGTTTCCTTTTTCCCTTTGCCACTGCCAGTTATGTCATGGGAGTTTGCATGTTGGACCGAATGAGGAATCGATTTGGGCTGGAGTATTCCAGACAGAATGCAGAGTCCATGCCTGTCCTTAGATAGCATTTCACAATAGGTTGGGTGCATTTTTAAGTCGAAAAATGCAATGTCAATAGTAACAGCTGTAGAATAGGTGGTTATGACTAGAAATTGGTTTTTGCCCCACAAGGCCCACTGGAAATGCCCTTGAGGGTGTTTGTACATTTTTTTTTTGTTGTTCTTTTAAATATGTTTACATGGCTATTAATAGGCCTACTTGTCTAGTGAATTATAAGAAAACTAAAGAATATTTTTTGTAATAAGAGCAATCTAAAATAATTGGTGGTACAACCATAATATCATTGTAAATGCATTTCTTAGATCCAGATTATGGATTTTAAATATCATTTTTATGAGAGCTTTACTGATATATAGTTCATATACTTTAAAATTTACCCTTTTGAAGTTACTAATACATTTTAGTATTTTTTAGGTATATTCAGATCTTGTGCAACTGCAACTATTACCGCTGTCTAAATGTTAGAACATTTTCATTAACTTAAAAAGAAACTCCTCACCTATAGCAGTCATTCCCTATCTCTCTTTCCCCTCATACTCTGGCAAGGATGAACATACTTTTAGTTTCTGTGGGTTTTCTTTTTCTGGATATTTCATATAAGTGGCATCATAAAATATGTGAGTGCATTCAATTAGCATAATGTTTTCAAGGTTCATCTATGTTGTAGAACATATCCGTACCTCATTCTGTTTTATTTTCCAATAGTATTCCATTGTATAATATACCACAGTTTGTTTATTCATTCTTCAGGTGAGACACATTTGTGTTATTTCCATTTTTTATTACTAAATATAATGCTGCTATGAACATTTGTGTATAAGTTTTTACCCATGTGTAAGTTTTAGTTTTCTTGGGTATATACCAACCAGTAGAATTGCTGGTCAGATGATAATTCTGTGTTAATATTTTGAGAGACAACCAAATTGTTTTTAAAAGCAGCTGCACAATTTTATATTTCTTCCAGCAACACGTGAGGGTTTCAATTTCTCCACATTCTTGCCAATACTTGTTATTGTCTGCTGCTTTGATTATAGTCATCCTAGTGAGTGTGAAGTAATATATCATTATGGTTTTGATTTGCATTTCTCTAATGACTAATGACATTGAGCTTCTTTTCATGTGCTTATTGGCTCTTTGTGTATCTTCTTTGGAGAAATGTTTATTCAAATTCTTTGCTCATTTTTAACTGGATTATTTGTCTTTTTATTTTTGATTTGTGAGAGTTCTTTATATATTCTGGATACAAGTTTCTTATCAAGTATGTGATTTACAAATATTTTCTTCTATTCCGTGAATTGTTTTTTCACTTTCTTGATGGTGCCCTTTGATGCGCAAAATTTTAAATTTTGATGAAGTCCAATTTATCTATTTTTTTTTTTGTCCTTTGTGCATTTGCTGTCATATCTAAGAAACCATTTCCTGAAGATTTACTCCTAAATCTTCTCCTGAGAGTTTTAGCCCTTACATTTGAGTCTTTGATCCTTTTTGGGTTAATTTTTATGTATGGTATAAGGTAAGGGCCCAGCTTCATTTTTTCACCTATGGACATGCAACTGTCCAAGGAATATTTGTTGAAAATATCATGAGAGTTATAAATTTCATTTTAAGTTAATATATAACCAAAAGACCTTTTACCATTCTTCATTTACTTTACCAAAGAACAATCTAAAAATGTCTTGGTATTTTAAAGAAACAACTTTGTTGTATAATACATGAAACTCTAAGATACTATGAAAAAATTTTAATAACAATATATGCATACTTTTACTGTAGTTTAGCTTATAAACACTTAAAAAATAATAGCCTGTGAAACTTACAGACATTTTTAAGAAATTAATATCCCTGTGAAAATAGAACACAGACTATAGATATATGGAATATATAGGGTGAAGAGTTTTTATATATTTATCTTTGATTGAAATATTGCTTTGACTCTCCTTATCAATTTTCAAAGCATGGGCATTTCATGGATATACTGACAATATGATACTATATTTATATTTAATTTTTCTTGTTAGCTTTGATGTTAATGTAATAAAGGTGAGAATTCACTGTGAGATAATAAATTATACTTCCTTCATTTAAATTTATTCTGGTTCACTACCTTACTATCTCATTCAAAACCCAAACATTCCTTGATATGAATGTCATCTAAAGTTGAAACGTTACAACCCCTGCTGCTACAGCTTACTGTGCTTTGTTTAAAAAAATTCACCGTATTTTCTAGTAGAGTCAAGCCCTGTCATATAAAGGTGGAGCCTCTCCCATAGCAGGTAGACATTCTCAGGTCCCATCACCTGAGGAAAAGTTCAGACATGAACTTAAACCTTGAAAGTGAGACTAAACTACATAGGGAAAGAAACGTCATACTTTCCCAAATGCTTCTCTTAGGTTGGGTTATTAGGTTATTAGATGTAATTAGACATTTGGGACAGGTTGGAAGCTTAGCATGGAGACATTCATGTATTGAAGTCTAAACTGAAAACAGGTAAACGGTATGCTAGATTATCTGGTTCCATGGCATTCTATGTTGATTTTCTTTGTGTTATATTCAAATATTTAATGATCTTATATTTAAGTATTGTAGCTTTGCCTTGGCTGTGCACTGGGGGATTAGGAGAAGGGCTATTTACCTTTGCTTGAACCAAAGTATTAAATTCAGAGCAGTGCCAGTATTCTCTCTCTTGAAGCCATCATTAGTGAGACACCCAGAGGGGAGATGAGTCTCAGGAGGCACGATGGAGGCTATACAAGGTCTGGCTGGCTTTCCAGCGAGAGTTTTGGAAAATCTTGGTGTTATTTTCTGAGGAAGATAATAGTTTTTCTCCCTCCAAAGGTAATTTTTTTGTTTAATGATGTAAAAAAAGTGTTTTATTTTCAAGTACATTGTTAGAGAAGAGTGAAATAATGTGACATGACTTTTGTTTCACCTTTCTTACTAATGTACTTTTGTCCCCAAACTTTAGAACAGGATAAGATTGTTAACATCTGTGTGTTCTTAGCATGCTGACATTCTTTGGTCTAATCTATATGCACATTTAACATCCAGAAACATATATATAATAAGTGCTTTGTGAGTGTGTATGTATGTGTATTTGTGTTTGTGTGTGTGTGCGTATATTCACATTGCCTGGAGGTACATATACAGATGAACACAAGGGAGAGATCGCTTTGCTATTTCTGCTTCTCCAGTGTCAGACACACTGCTTGACACGTAGCAGGTTCGCTGAATGAATGCAGGTTAGAATAAGTTTGGTTTTCTTGAAAGCAATGGTCATATTTTTCTTAGTGCCTTTAACTTAGATATCTCTAACCTAAACTTGGGAGTGGAGTTCTAAGTACAAATAACGGCTTTTGTAGTGGTTTTTGATGGTGTTATTATAATGTTAAAAAAATGAAATATTTTAAAATCTGGATTTTTATTTGCCTAGGCATTTTTCTTTAGTAGGAAGCCTGGAAAATTTTCAGTCTTTTATGTCTTCCTCCATATTATAGAAGGATCTTTTTTTTTTTTTTTAATTTAACTTTTTTTTCAGTGTTTCAAGACTCATTGTTTACGCATCATACCCAGTGCTCCATGTAATATGTGCCCTCCTTAATACCCACCACCAGGCTCATCCAAACCCCAACCTCCTTCCCCTCCAAAACCCTCAGTTTGTCTCTCAGAGTCCACGGTCTCTCATGGTCTGTCTCCCCTTCCGTTTTCCCCCACCTCACTTCTCTCCATCTCCCAATGTCCTCCGTGTTATTTCTTATGCTCCACAAGTAAGTGAAACCATATGACTTTCTCTGCTTGACTTACTTCACTCAGCATAATCTCCTCCAGTCCCGCCCATGTTGATACAAAAGTTGGGTATTCATCCTTTCTGATGGAGGCAAATACTCCATTGTATATATGGACCATATCTTTATCCATTCATCTGTTTAAGGGCATCTTGGCTCCTTTCACAGTTTGGCGATTATGGCCATCACTGCTATGAACATTGGGGTACAGATGGCCCTTCTTTTCACTATATCTCTGATATAAGTCCAAGCCAGATGATTCTCTCTTCTCTGGGCTTGTGTTAGCCAAGATGTCCCTAGACCTACTGGTGTGGAGGGCTACTTTTGATGACTGTCTAAAGGCCACTCAGTGCCTCTGTGTTGTTATTGGCTTCCTTTGACAGTTACTGTTAGATAGTTGTGTATTTAAAAAAAAAAAATTTTTTTTGTTGCCTCCCCCCCCCCCCCCCCCGATAAAGAAAGTATAAGTGTGTGAATTTTGGAATTAGATAAAGTTTGGGATCCTAGCTGTGATTTCTTGGGAGCTGGGAGTTGTTTTCTTAGGCTTGTTTTATTTTTGGTAGTAGAGGGAGAACACCTCCTTTATATTCTGGTAATGACTAAAAGAGAATAAATAAGTAACGTACCCAACGCAATCCCCAGCACATAGACATTTGCTTGTTAGTTCCTTGCTCCTCACTTGCTTGTTAGAAACAATGCTAGTTTCTTTCCTACATTTTCCTGTGGGTGACCCTGCTAAAATAATGATAATTTTTAAATTAATGTAATACTATCAAGCTTTTATCTGTAGCTAATGCTATATGGTTCATAATGCTATATGGAAGTAAAGGTTGAAGGAAGACAGATTGAAGGCCCCAAGCTATGCTCTCACTGGGCCTCCTTTGTACTCCTGGGGTCTACCCAGCTCTTTGCTCGCAAGCCTTCGGGACTGAAAAGAACCTGGAACATTTTGTGTTTTGCCCAGACTGGGACTGACTGCAGACAGACAGTTTTGAAGTCCTTATATTGTTCTTGAGCTAAATAATGTTGTCAAATATCTGTGCTAGAATTTTACAGTATGTGCTTTTCCCTCTATATAAGGTGGAGTTGAGTTTGAATCATCTATGCCAAAATAAATATTTAAAAATATTTTATAAACTTTTCTAATCTGTATATTTTACTTCACTTTTATTATTATCTTCCTTAATTGCTTATATCCAACAGTAATTACCTCAAAAACTTTGAGGTAAATTTTGTGGGTTGTTCTCATTCTCTGATGCTGTTTACTCTAGTAAATGAATGACGCACATTTTAAAGCAGTCTTTTTGTACCACTATTTTGCTGTCTCAGAGATTTGCTGCCTGGTCTTTTTTTTTTTTTTTTTACTTTTTGGCCATAAAAATCTTCATCTGTAGCTTTGAACTTTTCATTTTACTCCTGGGGATCCCCCCACCCCCAACATTTCCCCTTCTATTGTGTATTCAACTCTTTGCTTTGTTGTTGGTGATGCTCCTCACACCTGAACACTATAAATAGCTCATCTTGTCAATTTCGCATTATTCATGAAACCTGTAGCCCTTTCCTTTGTTCCTACCTAACAATGTTGGGTTCTGCTTATTTTCTTCAGAAAAAATTTATTTTTTTTAAGAAAAAAATGTAACTTAGAGATCTAAAGCCTAGCTTGAATTTGCCTCTTTTAAGGAAATTTGCCTCCTTTAGGCCTCATCAATGAGAATCCTGTCCTGGGGGGGAGAGAGCTTGGACCAGTGAGCACACACACTCTGCTCCGGAAGTCAGATGACTAGAGCTATTTCTAACTCCTGGCACAGCCAGACTCATGACGACTACTTACCACTCAGGAGCCACTACGAATTTTCTTTTTCTTGTGTTTCATATGGGAAAACACAAAATTTCAATGTACCAAGAAAATATAGTTGAGAAACTAGCAAGTAAAGATAAATGGCCTGATTCAAAATGTTGATCAACTAATTACAATAACTGATTTTCTATTGAATATTTAATATAATACCAAGAACAGTGAAGTTTCTTTTAAAGTTATTTTTTTGTTCCTTTGATGTTTAGTTACGTTATTTATTTAGAATTTTATATAGTGGGAGTTCTTTCCAGGAGAGGCTGTGGGTGAGGAAAATATATGTTTAAGAACATTGTGGACTAAGCAATTGTATCTGCAACTCAAAAGAGAGGCCTGGCTGCATAAAGACATGTGGGCACCATCGGTTTGTGGCCAACAACTGAAAGCTTAGGCATGAAGGAGGGCATGGAGGAGAAACAGTGAGGGGAAGACATCTTAGAACAGGGTTCTTAGACACTCCAATGTTTAAGACACAGAAGCCTGTCAGGCATTTGTTATTGAGAGGAGAACCCTCTGACTCATTCTTTAAAATCTAGAATATCAGTGTGAGAAATGGACTCTAGATACCACAGTTTCAGAATGAATAGATTTTTTTTTTTAATTTTAGTTAGTTTTGCACTTATAATAAAGGGAGAAGATACATTTTAAAAAAGAAGGTACGTTAGGTTGTCCTGGTCTTTTGGTTATGATTTTTGCCTTTATGTTGTAGTTTTTAATCTATTGTTAATCTTTTTAAGGAGAAGTTTTGAAAAATAAAGAAGACAGAGGACTTTTTGCGGCTATTTTATTTGCTGAATTAAGATTGGTTCTTAAGACTAAGAACTGGTTATCTTATGTGGAAAGAACCTCACATGACTGTTTTTCATTACTAGAATTTCGAGGACATAGCTCTAAATTACAAACTAAATTTTATACTTCAGAATGTAGTTTCCTAATACGCAGTCTTATCTTCCGAACATCAGCTCTTTAATTTACTTCACTTAAAAGGTTTAATGATAGATTTAATTTGATTTTTTTTAAGTGATAAAATCTTTCTTAGTCTTCTCCATCATTATCATAATAGGATTATAATTTGTGTCAAAGACTGGACTTACAAGTCATTAGTACACTCCAGCATCTTGCACTTTCAGCTAAAACATTTTATTATTTGAATCACACACTCTCTCTGTTGGCTCCGGTTTGGTCACAGCTGTGATTTGTATACCATGCTAGAATTAGAGGATGAAGAGCACAACTTCCTCCGGCTCCTGCTAACCCCCTGCCCCTCAATCGATTCTGCATCCAATAGTGAGGGTTAACTCAGATCCCATATGGATGTGGATTTCTTGTATAGGGGGGTGTAATTATGACAGCTGAAGTATTACTTTTTATCTGAGTGGATGACTTTTCCTATCACTTTAAGAATCTCCAGTTCCACTGGGGTAGGGTTGGCTGAAATGATTGGGTGGATGTTATCGCTCATTTCATCCAAGTCTTCCTTGAATTCTAGATCTGATGCCTTGCTGTGCCTTTTGAGACTCTGGCTTGTGTAAGGTTAGTTGTCTATTAACTAGAGTTTAGCAAATGTCTGTTTATTCACTGATATTCTTTCATATCTGAAGTGTTCTTTCTACCATGGAATCAGCATAATTCACTAGCAAGCTTATGTTTTTATGAAATTGTTTCAAGGTATTGGCAATTTGGTTAGATTGCGCAGACTGCCAATGTATCTCGAGTCACTTTAGAGATGTTCACTTTAGCCTTTGATTGAAAGAATCTCTAGAAGGATTTTGTTTGATTTTCCATGACAAAATTCCTGTCAGTGAGTGTTTAGGGAGGTGAAGGAGTCTGACTCATCTGCTTATTGATATACATAAAATCTGATCTTCAACTTTAAAATGTTACTTTGTGATTTATTTTCCTTCAATCAGAAGTCTCAGGTATTAAAAACATAATCCTGCCTGCACTCCCTCTTCTTTACAACCGGATGTAATCTCTTAAATGAACCATCATGAGCTTAAACATCAAACATATTTACCTTACTTTCCTATTATAGCCATCTGTGCTTATTAAGTTGCAAGTTCCAATAAGATCGCAGACTCTGGCTAACTCATTATTGAATGTTTGATACCTTAAAGAAGTGTCTTACAGAGAGTAGATGCTCAGTAGATATTTAATAATTTAATTCATTGAATTATTCAGTTTTTATATTTCTTCACTGTATTAGTCTCTAAAACCTGGAGAAGATAGGCTACCTGTGAGAAGGAAGTGTAAGTAATAGTGGCATTCTCTTAATACTTTGAAACTACCCCTAGCCAAAAACATCACAGCCACAGTTTATTTCTACTTCGCACATACAAACAAGCGTCAGGTCTAGTCTAGTACAGTATTATAGCATAGGTCCCAACAACAATCAAACTTACTTCTGGGTTGGAAGGGTCCTGAAATGTCATCCACCCCAACTTTCCATCCAGTGTTTGAGTTCTTGCTGTAGCTAGGCCATCTCTTAGAATGACCTGAGCCTTGGGCCTCAGGTGTTTAAGTCCAGTTGTTTAAGAATCTCCTGGGAGGGGACGGAGGCATTGGTGGATTTTAAATCTCCCTTGGTAACTCCAATGTATAGTCAAGGTTAAAAGCCATTACTTTATAACATCCCTACCAAATATTTTTCCATCCTAATTGAACTCCTTTGAAGATGAGAACCTCACAACCAAACTTAGTTTTGTGTTTATTCCATTTATTCAAATATTGGCTTAATTATAAGAATGTTTGAATCGGATACTGGTTGAATTGTATAACATAAATCAAGCTTACCAATTTAATACTCAACTGCTGATAAACAACACTGAAGACAGAGTGACATTTAAATTTGAATTAGCTTCTTTGAAGTAGTATTGCAATATTATTGAATGGCATCCAAAAGGCTGATCATAAAAATCACCTCAATCATTTTTAAATTTCACTTTAGCAGTAACTGGGTTTCTTGGTGTGACTCAGATGAACATTCTGCTCTGTCTTAGCGTATTATGATCGCTTTATATTCTGGTACCTGGGGAGGCAGAAAAGTGATGGGAAGATTGTTTTTGTATTTACCTGCCTGTACCTTACTGATTGAATACACAATGTTTATAGCTAAAAATTAGGTGGGCCCTTTTGGAAATGTGCTACTTCTTAGGGCAGTGATGTACTACCTAGAAAACTTCAAATATACTGAAAGAACTTAGGGGAGTGGTGATAGTTGGCATTGCAAAACGCTTTTAGAGGAGAATTTTTAGAGAAAGCTGTATGTGATCACACACAGATACATGTGTATTCTTATATAGGAACTTTTCTATCTGGAGGCCATTTACCTCTGTCAGTTTATTTGAACATTTTTGCATTTTCTTTAATTTTTAGTTGAATATGGGCACTTAAGGTCAGTAAACAACATCATTATTAAATATTCAAATGGTTATAGAGCCAAACAAACCTGGATTTTGGTCTCCTTTCCAGCCTTCCTCACTGTCTGTCCTACTGCAGATTATTACTTTATCTCAGCCTCTGATTCCCTATTTGTAAAGTAGAGATAATGACACATATCTTGTAGGGATGTTGTGAGGATTAATAGTAACAAGGCATATAAATCTCACAGTGGTGAGACTTCCCTTGTGCTTGTTAACTTAAATTTTTTTTGTACCAGTATTTTATACTGCTTTTATGTAAAAGGCTGTACATATTTAATGTACACATTGGCTGAATTTAGGGGTGAATACACACTTGTTATCACCACCATTAGGCCACAGATGTATCTATCACCTCCTAAAGTACCTCTTGCCTCCATTATGATTAGTAGTAGTAGCAGTAAGACTACTTTACGTAAAATCTGCCCTCTTGGAAAACTTTAAGTGTACAATTAAGTTTTATCAGCTCTGGGCCATATGCTATCTAGTAGATCTTGAGAAATTGTTTATTTTGCATAACTGAAACTTGTACCATTGCTCCCCAATTTTCCCCTCTCCCCAGCCCCAGAAAATCAGTCTCTGTTTCTATTATTTGACCGTTTAGGATTCCATTTATAAATGAGATCATATATTATTTGCCTTTCTGTGTTTGATTTACTTTATTTAGCCTATGTCCTCCAGATCCATCCATATTGTCACAAAGGGCCGGGTTTCCTTCTTTTCTAAGGTTGAATGACACGCCATTGTGTATGTATCGACCACATTTTCTTTATCCATACCCCCCCGATGGGCATTGAGGTTGTTTTCGTATCTTGGCTGTTGTGAATAATGCTATAATAAACACGGGAGCTCAGGTATTTCTTTGAAATCTTGATTTCAGTTCCTTTAGACAAATACCCATAAGTGAGATGGTTGGATCATCTGGTAGTTCTATTTTTAATTTTTTGAGGAATCTCCATACTGTTTTCCATAATGCTCATGTTGATTTACATTCCTACCAATAGTGTTTCCAGGGTTCCCTTTTTCCATATCTTCACTGACACTTGGTATCTTTTTTTATTATTATTATTAATAACCATCCTAAGAGGTATGGGGTGATATTTCCTTGTGATTTTCATTTTCATTTTCTTAGTGATGTTGAGTACCTTTCCATATACCTGTTGCCTTTTTGTATATAATCAGTATTATTGTGCAGATTATAATAGTCATAAAATAAGATCCTTTGAGACAATCATAGACAAAATCCTGGGACTAGTTCTGTTGAGGACATCACCTTTGCACTCCTTTGTAAAAAACTACCATCAGACATGATCTTGGATATGCCTTCACCACACCGAATTTCAGACCACGGGTGGGGAGGGGGTGGGAATGGTTGAGGTCCTTAGGTTTTCCCTGGGGTGTCAGGAAAGCTAACCTTTCTAGGTAGCACTCTTTAGTCAACTAAGACTCTTCTAACATCTATTTATTGCTAGTCTTCTTGTCTGTTACATGTAGACTTGTCAGATAAAGGACAACTATTTAAATGTTAATTTCAGATAAATTACTAATTTTATTTTAAGTGTAAGTGTGCCCCCAATATTGCATGGCACAGACATATTTGTACTAAAAAAGTATTTATTGTTTATCTGAAATTCAAATTTAACTGGGCATTCTTTAGTTTTCTTATTTTTGTTTTCCTTCTTCTAAATCTGGCAATGTTACCTAAATGCTATAAGAATATTTTGGGTTAGATGTTTGGTAGGTTTTTAAAATAAAGTGGTAGTATTTCTGAACAAAATAGAGAGAAACACTACTTAAATAAGTGAAGAGGCTAAATTATAGCATTGAAGTGTCTTACTTTGTTGAAACACTATAAATATAAGAGTTACTGTTTAATAATAATAAAATTAGACAATGATGGTGCAGATAGAAGAATATCTTCTTACTTCTCTAAACTCCAGAATTTAAGTTTAATAGATCCCCTATTTGATCCTGTTTTCTGACCCATCTCTGCCTTTTCAGGGTAATCTTGTGGCACAAGTGATAACATTTAAAAGCTTTTGCCTTTTAATTCTCGCTCCTTCTTGCTGTGAGTTCTGAGCTGTCTTCTGTGCACTTCTGCCATGTCTACTGTTTGGTCTCTTTGTGTTCTTTGTTACCTGGTGCAATAGCAACTTCTCTGTGCATTCCATCTTTCCAGTTATGTAAAGTTCTTCCCTTTTTTCTCTGAGGGTATGGGGTCTGGGGAGAGTCAGCATGATTATATTTTAATGTAGAAAATGTGACATCTGGATATAAAATGAAAATAAATGTTAAATTAAATGGAAAAAAAATATCCTAACCCTAGCCCTCTTCGGACTACATACCTACAGTATATTAAAGAACATGTATCATGGCATCAGTGTATCCTATTTTGAGAAAGTCTAAAGTTAAAAAGGGTTTAGGCATGATTATCCATGCTGTGAGTAATTTCTTACTTTATTAGTCCATGTAAAACATGCTATGTACAAACTTTTTATTTTTGTATATTTTAATGTAGCAATTCCTGATGACCTCAGAACATACTGAATTCTCCTTTCTCTAAGCTTTAATTAATTAATTAATTTTATTTTTGTTTTTTTCCCTTTCCATAAGCTTTTAAAGTGCTTACTTTTGTATTCATTTATTTAACATATTTAACATGACTAAGCATCTTCTATGTGCCAAGAATTATGTTTAGTGCTGGAGATATAAAAATAACTAAGACAGAATCATTGCCCACATAGAGCTCACAGTATAGCTCTAGAAAGAGAGAGGTGAAATTGACATTATGATGACATGTGACAAATGTTATAACAAATGAAATGAACTGTTTCTACGTCCACAGAAGGTAGCTTGATGGAGGCTTCACTAAATATGTGACTTTTAAGCTGGTTTTCAAGAAGGAATAAAAGTTTGTTGGACAAGAGGAAAGTTAAAGTCCTCGGGAGGGGGCGGGGATGGGGGTGGAGAGAGAGAAAGGGGATATTAAAAAAACCTCCAACAACCCAGCCTATGAAAGAGTCTGGAGTAATTGGTTAATAGTGAGAAGAAGGTGGTGGTGGCGAGGAAACAGCATAGGATGTGGAGTGGGCAATAGGTTTAAAAACAGGTAAGATGAGCCCACGAAGACATTTTATATCAGTTTGTAAGTCTGGATTTTATTGTTTAGTCAACAGGGAATTACCCAAAGTTTTAAGTCAGTGAGATCTATTTATGTTTCAGGAATGTAAACTGAATATAGAAAGACAGGTGGCCAGGTGTTGCAATAGTTTATAGGTGATGACATGAGACATAGGAATAGAGTAGTTGTAGTAGGAGTTGAGGATCTTGGGTAGGAAACATTTCTAGGAATTATTAGGATTTGAACAATTTTTTTGTCTTTTTTTGGGGAGGGCAGAAGTTTTGAGGATAACAGATAAGGCTAAGTTTTGAGTGTGTGCATGTGTAAGTGTGTGTTATTGCCCCAAGACTTTAATGTCGTTAGAGATGGGAACTTTTCCTAACACTTTTGTTTGGTTCCCACAGCACATTGAATAATGCTCGGTAAATTCTTGTTAAATTTAAACAAGAAACACAAAATGCTTAAGATGGGGCATATTTATATATGGGTATTTTATTATTATAAATCTATTGAGTATTACAAGAATAACCCAGGATAGATGGTATAATTCATTCTTCACCCCATTTGATGTTAAATAAAATAGTCCAGGTGTCTGGTAACATAATGATCTCATTAAAATTAATCCTTGTGTTTAATAATGTTTTCTGCTTTGTAATTATTACCATTTACCTTAAAATGTGATTTTTAACAGTGTTTTAATTTTTTGATGTGTCAATACAATTGTTCTTCCCATTGTGCAATTAAAGAATTCAAGGCTAGGAAAGTCTGAGACAGAGCAAATGTGGACTTTGAATTCATGGTTGCAGCTTTGTAGCTCAACACTTAAATAATAAAACTTGAGACAAAGAAGCAACAAGCAGTGATGTTAATAGAAAGGCTTTCATGTTTCAAGATGTGTATTGCTTTATACACAAACTAGCATACTATTTAAATATTATTACACATGCATTCTTATATTTCATTTTTCTGTATTATTTTCTTTCGACTGAGATGACATCTAATGCTTTTTGACTGTAAGTTTCACTTTTCATTGGTGCATGAAAGCAAGCACAGCAGTGGAGGAGGTGATGTGTATGTCCTGAAACACCCAGACTCTAAGGCAGTGATGCTTAACCTTGAACAGGTAAAAGGCCACATGACCACAGAGTAGGGAGAGAGAGCGACCTTGTAACATCCCATTTGATAATGCCTGCAGTTAAGATACTGTGTCACCATGACTCAGCACCACTCACACATTGAATTCGCAGCACAGGGAACACACAGAAGAGGAAAGCTGGTCTGTCAGATCACTGATAATTTGAGATACTGCACCTGCATTCTCAGTAGTCATCTCTCATTTCCCTTTATCTTTGACTAAAATGGGGGAAAGCAGAATGGACCTGAGCAATTTATTTTTGACTCATGCTGAGGAGAGGGAGAGCAGCAGAATGCATGCTGTTCTACTTTCTCTGTGCTGCAGCGGGCATGTTGGCCATGGCCTGGAGCTTTCAGTGAAGGACGGTGACAGAAGAACACCAAAGTGTCCTGAGTCTCTGTGTGGCTGAAAAGCCACATTTCCCTGACATTAGCACTCCATTGGTAGGCTGTGTGATCTGGGTGCCTAACAGATGGGCCAACAATCCATGGCGTATATCGCAAGAAGATCCATGTGACTAGTTTTTCAGTGAGGAAACAGATGAGTTGTACTAGTCTGTTGACTAGAGCTCACAGTATACTCTTGATGAACTCTCTGGAACAAACTCTGTGAAATAGTCTAATGACTGTTGGCCCACAAATGGCTGGATTCTCTTAAAGAAAACAATTCTCATTATTGTTTTGTACTCATATTCATTTAGGTCCAAAGGATCCAATTATACCTCAGCTTTTTATGTTATTGGGTTTAGAAATGGCATAGGTCAAATCACTTTCTACGTAGTTTTCTTGGTGGGACAAAAGCCCGGGAAGGTGGCATTTATGGGCCTTTAATATCAACATTAAAAAGGAGGTGAATTACATTTTCTTTGTATGTAAGGAAATAATGAGTAATTTAAAGCAATTCCAAAATGAAGTGTTTGCATTATTGTCAACAAAATCTTTAAAATTATGATCTTTTCTGTTATGCATTTTATGTTCTAAGTTGAAAACATATCATTTTGCTGAAACCATCAAATAAACACAGTATATTAACAGTATATTAGCTTTCCAGGAACTCTGAAGCTTTGAAAGTAGAGGAAGAGGAATTCTGATAGGCAAAAAAAAAAAAAAAAAAAAAAAAAATGACCTTATGAATCACCTCTGAAAACAATTCAGAAGAAAAAAAGGGGAAAAAAAACTCCCTGAAGTTTTTGATTTTGTGAGATAAATACTACTCCTTTTTTTTTTTTTTTTTTATTGACATGTTAAAACATCTACCTATCATGTGTTAGTTGCTGTGTTAGGAGCTTAACACGTATTTTATCACTTAATTCTCAAAATTAATCTCATTATTTTAGGTATGTGAATTAGAAAAGGCTAGATTATACTGTATTATCAAACAGATCAAAAATCTCAGTGGCCAAGTAATATACGGGTTTGTTTTTTACTCATACTAAATTCACTATGGTGCCAGGTGACTTTCCAAGGCAGTTTCTCCTTGTGATTACTTGGCAGTCAGGATGGAGGGAAACATCACCATACTTCAGTTACACTGTCTGGAGTTAGCAGTCGTTGAGGCAGAGGAAGGTCACAAGAAACCCAGGTATGGGTTTCTAAGGCCTCAGCCTGAAAGTTATTACACATGTTGCTTTCTTTCAAAACCCATTACATGGAGCTAGTCACATGGTCCCACTTCACAGTCAGGAGGACGGAAAATAAGAAGTAAATGGGTAGTAGTGAACACGACTGGGTCTGCAACAGTATTATAACCCCATTTTAAAGACGAGAAGACTGACGTTCAAAGAAGTTAGATCATGTTCCCGAATCACACACTTAGTAACTGGTATATTTAGCTCTTGAAACTAGGTCTCTTCCAGTTCAAGGAATTTTCATGCCCTCTATCTCCACCTTGCCCGCCACACGGAGTATTTTAGTGACTTAGAGTTTTGTGTGAAACTGTGGTAGCCAACCTCCAGGTTGAGGTGAGCCTTGCCTGCTGGTATTCGTACCCTTGCACAATTTTCCCCCTCAGTGAATAGGGTTGATCTGTGTAACAAATACAGTCTTGCAGAAATAACAAAGTATGGCTTTTGAGACTAGGTCATAAAAGACAGTGATTTCTTTCTTGTTTTCTTGGATCACTTGCTCTGGGGAAAACCAGTTGCCTTAACATAAGGATATTAAAGCAGCTCTACAGAGTTTCCATATAGCCAGGAACTGAAGCCTCCTGCCAACACCTAGAACCAACTTGTCATCCATGAGAGGGAGCTGTCTTGAAAGCAGAAGTGTCAGCCCATCAGCCTTGGTATGACTGAGTCTAGACCAACAGCTTGACAGTAACTCCATGAGAGATCCTGAGCTAGAATTTGACTAAAGGTACTCCCAGATAATTCTTGACCTACAGAAGCTGTGTGAGATGATAAATGTTTACTGCTAGTATAAGTTGCTAAATTTTGATATGGTTTGTTATGCAGCAATAGATAACGCAGACATTTTGGGATTATTTCTTTTCATCATGGTTTTCTTTCAACTCTGGAATTCTTCCTATTTATGACAGTGAGTTTTAAAATCAGCTGAATTATCAAGTAGTACATTCCACAGTAATTGTCACATTATAGTAAATTAAGTCCTGTTATTCAAACAAATCTAGTAGTCCTAAGGAACTTCAGTGTAAAGGTCTGTATTAAAATGATACACTGTTCTAATTCAGAAGAGAGAATTTTTGCAATTTATTTTTGAGCAACAGTATTTTTTTTTTTTTTGGCCTTAAGATATTAGCTGCTTGAGATAATTTTTTTTTAAAATCACATTTTAAAGTTTTGAGAAAGAGCAAGCTAGGATGTTTTTATTAACAGTTTATTGTAGGGTGGGAGACAGAATATAGAAGTAACTGCTGGCTTCTTGGCAAGGGGAAGTTTCCAGTATTTTCAGTGTTTCAGTCAGTACTGCATTGCCTGGGCAGAAAGAGGACAGGATTTATAAAAAGGATAATCTTGCAGTGGAGGGCAGGCAGCCACGTGTGAACCTCGTTAATCCTGGCACCCCTGATGAACCAAAATACTCACCAAATCGACACATGGGTGTCAGATTAAACTATGTCTTGGATGTTGTGCCAAGCTTGACATTTTTATGTGATTGTATGTTGTTTGTTGATACTTAGCTTATTAATCAACGGACATGGTATATTTATGATTTTCAGAAATGTTATAAGTGAGGATTGTGAACAGTGGTATGGCATGTATAGTATTATTATGCTTTTATGTTTCTTAGTTGCTCATATTTTACTTTTGAATGTTGCGCAATCTTTTAGAAATGGGCTGTAGGCTGGATATCTCAGTGTTCTTAAGATACTGGGAGGAGGAAGGTTGGATATGACTCAGCTCTTGCCAGAGTCAGTAGTCTATGAACCCATGGAAAAGGCAGCAAGATACTATTCTATTTAACATTTTAACATCATTGTTTCAAAATCTTACTTCTATTAGATGAGATGAAATTTTCCTAACAAAAGCCTCTTCATTGTTTATTCATGCCCATTTCCTGGCTCCCCATTAGCAAATGCTCTGTCTCTATACATGCTCTAAATTTCCTCTCTTGGCTTACTTTGTGCCAGTTGGGCAAATGATAGGAGAGAGAACATCATTTAGATCAAACAATGTGTTATTGTTGGAAACATGGTTATCTACTGGAAACAGAGCCAAGTCAGGGGGATAAGTGAATGTATATTCACATATTTAGATTTCGTATAGTTACAGAGACATAGAGGAACATTGCATGTTTGTATTTCTGTTTATTTTTTAAGATATCCCAATCCATAGTTGGAAAGCAGAGATTAGGTTTCAGACATAAGGACCAGAGCGAAATGGGTGAATCAGAGAGATGAACTGATGGAGCATAAATGATTTTAGGATATAAGTGAAAACAACTCAAAGACATCTCCAAGGTTTCTAATTAAAAGATAAGCTTTACCTTACCTAGGGATATGTAATTACAAATTTTGATGTATGCAACAATTTTTCTTGATAGAACCCCAAAAGGTGATGACAGCAGGAATTTTGTGATTGAATTGCAAAGACTTTTAATTCATTTGCTTCAAGTCTTACAGTTAGTAAGGGATAAAACTAGAATTTGAATCTGGGAGTTCTGTCTCCAGGTAAACATAAGGGTCTTTCCATTTCTAAGGACCTCAAGTTGGGGTTCTTGAATGGCCTTCTGGGTATCCATGAAGTGCTAAGATGGCATGTGTGTGAATTTTCTGAGTTAGAGGACTGAGATTTGAGATTGCCTGGCCAGTGTGAGTAGAGGATGATGTAGTACGATAATGAGATCATGGAAGAGTGCATCCCAGAGTGTAGGCTCCAGTGGCCTGAAGACTCCCGAGTGTGGAAGCAAGAGAACAGAGCAAGAGTGTTGGAATTGACTGAAGTTTTAAAGGAAAACTTCCTATGGGCTGGACTAGCTCACACCCCAGTTGGGAAAACAGGTCAGATTTAAAAAGTTAGGCCACACAGATTTTGTGACCAAACAAAGGACTTGCAGCTTGCCCATAGGCACGGGGCTTCTCATCCCTCCGGCGGTTCTCCATATGCACTGGGATTGCACCTGCCGCATGCTGATGACCAACTGTGGGGAACTGCGCGGGGACTTTTGGGAGAAGGGTTTCCAAGCACTGTGGGGCTGGAGCTGGTTCCTGCGAGGGCTGGGTGCCTTTTGTTGACAGCAAGCTTAGAGTTTGTTATCCAGGGCCTGTTTGTGCCATTTTATAATCTAAAATCCAACAGATCCATTTTCACACAAGTGAAAAACTATTAGGTTTAATTGGCAAAATATAGAAATGCGTCTTAAGTCCTTCTGTTGCCACAATACCTTTTTCTCAGCAGTATTAAGTAGGAAACCTACTTCAGCGTGAAGCAGTGAAGAATTGCAAGAGGTTTCTGCAATCTGAAACTGCCCAGCACATTGAGCCTACAGGAGAATCCTTCGGTTGGAGTTACCGTGACACACTAGCAACTTTCTAAGGGTAAATTGAGTCCACTGTGCGGTTTTGGCCTGTTACAAAATTTTTGAAGCCATACGAACAAATCACCATGAGAGTAGTGTCAGGGCAAAGTATCCCTGATTGTTCTTCTCCTCAAGCATGGGCCCCTGCAATGCATTTTAAAACAGAGTAATTGTTTGAGTGTTTAAGGAAAGCAGTGTGACCACATCTATATAGATGTGCACATATATGCTGTTGGCAACAAGTTTGAAAAGCTTAGAGGAAAATCCAGTGGAACTTAAGCAACTTCCCTGTAATAAAAAAGAAACAGTGGCTTTCTTTCCTTCAGATTCACTGCCATGGACCAGGGTATCCAAATGATCTAAGATCATTTGTTTGGCTCTGCCTTCATCTCAGGTGGAGACAGGAAGTTGAGAGTGTGTTTCGGGGCTAAGACATTGACATGCAGTTAAATCACAGTCAAGACCTTCCTTCAAAAAAAAGATCTACTGAGAGACTCTTGTCAGAATGCTGCAGGGCATCGAGTTCCATTCTCTTGAAAAACTGATAGAGCTCCCTGTTCAGTGTTAAATATGAAGGAAACGAATCTTGGCTATACATTTGTGGGGGTGGGTAGACCGGAAATCAATCAAACCATTCAAAATGGTAACAGTACAAATAAAGCGCTCCCAACAGCTGTCATAAGCCGATAATAAAAACATCACATTAAAAAAAATTATGTATTTTCTTCAGTTCAAGAGAATGCCTGTTATTTTTTCCTTTTGGAATAACAGTAAACATTCATCTTAGCGTTAGTATCATGCTATGGGAAAAGGAGTCTTTTGTAAAAGAATTTAGTTGAAGTCTATTTGAACGCAAGGTGTTCTAATCGAGCTTGTACAGAACCTACATTTTTATAGCTCTTTATAGTTTACAAAGCTCTTTGAACATTTATTATCTTATGGAATAAGTTGGAGCCCTATTTCTGATTTCCCAGTTGGCCTACCATGTGAAATGCAGAAAATTACTAAATCTCTCCCAGAGTCACTTTTTCTTGCAAAATGAGGAAATTAATACCAACCTAAATGAGTGATTTTTTAAAAAAACTAAATGAATAAGAGTATGTTTTCTCTACAAATAAATTAGCAAAAACAGTAACAGAAGTTTGTAATCTACTGACCTAAATGCTAAGTCAGTTAACTATTTAATTTGAGTTTTGGATTATATTAATTTTGCATATGATTAGAACAGCTTGTACAGAACTACATCTCAATATATCTGATATTTAAATGTCTTTCTTTCACATGCATATATTTCTTAAAATAACCAATTTGTATTGTATTTTATGGGATGATAAAGTCAAATCAATCTGTAGTAGACTGAGAAGCATGGCATGTAAAGGTTTAGTTTTCTTAACATGCTCATTATTTTTAATATTTTTCTCCTATGAAGGTAAATTTCTTTTCTTTTCTTTTTCCATACCTTAAAAAAGTAGTCTTTTCCACTTGGATTTAATTAACATGTAAGTTTCTTTTTTTCCCTTCTTGATGTGACTAAAGATAACTCATTATTTTCATCTGGTTTTAAAATTTTTACATTGCAATATAGTTCCCTATAACTGTACAGACTTTGTAAGGGAGTGTCAAAATGAAATCCATTTTATTTGTTTTGGCAATGAATAAAATGGTGGGGTGGTAGAATGCTCTCTGTTCTCCACAAACTCATAATTTGGCAGGGGAGAGAGATATGTTTATTGAACACACAAGTACTAAGTTAACAAAATGTTATTGTATGTAGAGTTAGAACAATTGATTTCACCTGCGGGCAAGATTAAGTGGCCCCATATCACTCCATTCATGTTGCATCTATTCTGTAGATGATGTTTTATTATAATGATTAAAGTTTCCATCTCAGCTGCTAAATATTTAACCTCTTAGGGCAGAAGCACTGTTATTTATCTCAGTATCTCTAGGCCTTACCTTGCTTTATGCTCATGAAATATTTATTGAATTGAGTTTGGTGGACAGAAGTCAGAAGAGCTCATAGAAGAGATAACATATAGCAAATGAGATAACATTCAGCGTGGGCCTGGAAGAATGATGGGGCAGAAGAGGGACGGAGTAGAAGCAAGGAGGGATGTTCCAACTTATCAACACCAGGAAGGAGCCAAAGTTTAAGTGTTTGGGGCGTGGTGGTACAGTAAGAGGGAGTGGCTGGAAATGGGGATTAAATGTTGAAACGAGGCATAATTTTGAAGGGCTTTGGCTCTCATGGTAATGAGTTTAGACTCTTCTGGAAATAATCAGATTAGGTCAGTTTCTAGAAGTAGTGAGGAAGCTGCCAGAAGCAGTGAACCCAGAAAGAAGCCATAGTCGTAGTGTAAATAAGAGAAGATGAAGTCCTGGAGTAAGGCAATGGCATGGGAATAGAGAAGAGGACATGAATTCAAGAGACAAGCTTGAGGGGCATGGGTTCCTGACACTGAGACAACCATGTCAGCCTGGATGGCTTACGCTTGAATTGTTACTTGAGAGAAAAAAATATCCCAGCATGTTTAAACTTATGCTCCTCCTGGACCACAGATAATTACGGACAAGCATGCTGAGTATTTGACATGCTGTTGACAATGAAATTTATTTTTCTTTGGGATTCTTTAACGTGACTGTTGTGAAATGGGATGTCCTAAAAACAGGCCATTAACCAGTACTGCAGTATTTTATAAGTTAGACCTTAATTTATTATTAAGACCCTGAGATATGATTTGTTCTGCAATTTTGACATGCAAGTCTTAACCCATTCTCTTTTTATTTCCACTATAAATTCTACAAATCAGACTAATGGTATAATATGACTAGGAGATATTTTAGAATTACCTTCAAATACAGCAGCAATGTAATACCTGCTTTGCTTTGCAGTTTATGACCCATGTGCAGAGACCATAGATTACAACGTCCTGGTGTTCAAGGCCCATTTCTGCATCACTTATTCAATAGACAGGCTCTGTGCACATTCAGAAGGAACATGTCTGCTGCTGATACAGTTGTGGGTGTGTACACTCTGCAGCATTTAGAGTAGAGTACATAGTAGGAACTGGCTTGGCTCAGACATAAGAACATAATCTTATTTCAAGGGAAAATACAGTCCATCTATGGAGGTCTTTTGAGACAGACATGGATGGTTACGCAGGGTGAGTGGCCATTTTCCTCTTTGACATGGACTTCCAACGATGTTTACACTTTATCATCTTCAATTTTTCTCAACTATATATGATTTATATAAACTCTAATTGAGTATTTCTATTTTCATCTTGTACTATCTCTTCGGGTAATAAGTTCACTAAGTAACCAGTCCTGCATGGAGTGCAGTTTTGTTTTAAAATTATCTGCCTAATTTTTAAAGGTCGTGGACAAGCTCTCCTGTTCCTTTTTAACCTGCTCCACCTCTCCCATGACATTAAATGGTTTGAATCAAGATACTGTCATCTAGGCCAAAATTCTTGGGTTCATTTGCCCCCCCCCCCCCCAGGTAGTGCAAGAAATGACCGTTTCGTGGCAAATAGCTTAATTATTTTACAAATTACCTTTTAAATCTGTAGAATGTTCCCAAGAAAGTCTTCTAATTGTATCCACATGTTGTTTATAATTTGATATAAAGAATACAATATGTCATAGTTTTAAAATCTCCCCCAGGTGACAGAAAGCATGATCTCGATCCCTTCACACCAAATTTTTACACATAGACTCCCCTTTCTCACATGTGCTAAGACACTGCGTTATGTAGTATTGATGACTGCTGCATAAAAGTGGAGTTAGGATGGCTAACGTTGCAAATGGATTATCCGTTCTTTCATGTGTTGTAGCTGTTTCTAGTATTCATAGCTCTGCAGCTTTGTTTTAAACGACATCATTATATTTTGGGTTGAAATGACATTTTTATCAGTTTGTTCACTCTGTGTATTCTATATGTCTGTTCTGAAAACCAGCAAGTTGTAGAGGAATGCAGGTTTCCATGGTATTTTGATTGAATCATCAAAATTTGGAAAGAACTTTATGTCTTTTTTTTCTTTTTATGATTATTTATTTATTTATTTGACAGGCGGAGATTACAAGTAGGCAGAGAGGCAGGCAGGCAGAGAGAGAGAGAGAGAGAGAGAGAGAGGAGGAAGCAGTCTCCCTGCTAAGCAGAGCGCCCAATGTGGGGCTCGATCCCAGGACCCTGGGATCATGACCTAAGCCGAAGGCTTTAACCCACCGAGCAACCCAGGGGCCCCAGAACTTTATGTCTTAAAAGTGATAAGACTATGGTGAGGAGTATTAGGTCATAACAATAGTTTATATGTTCTTCTGCAGTGTGTGCAAGCATATTTTTGCTGTATGCCTGGCACATATTAGGTGGTTATAAATCTTATCTGAATCTGATTAACAGATTTTTCTAGGGTTTAACTACTGTTCATTGTTGTATCTCAGATAAGCATTTATAGCATTTGAATAGGGAAATTTTGTGATCTGAATCCTTTTCAGTGTCTTCATTATAGAGCTTATCTGGTGTAAAGAAATCTATTTTTGTGGCCTATTCAGAGAATGATTTTGTGTCATGAAAGTAGAAGTAGAATGTGTACCAAAACATACCTATTGTGTTTTCAGGTGAACAGGTAATAACACACACATGTGCACACATACCTACATGTGCATGTGTACACATACATACACTGTATGTTTAACATGAAGATGCTCAAATCATAAACTGAGTTGAGCTCTGACGGCTTGCACATGATCTCCACTGCACCCCTCAGACCTTTGTTAGCATTAGATTATTATGGTCAAGACTCCTAGCAAGACAGTACATGGGTAAAAGCCTATAGGTGGAAATCCCGTAAGTGCACCAGAGCATAACATATATTAGAAAATCCCTAGAATTTTGGTGGTGTCAATGTCTACTAAGTATCAAAAACTAATTTAAAGTGATCTTTAGTAAAGTTCATAGACAGTCATGGTGGAGGAATTCTTCATTTCATATAATTGCTGTATTACCGAAAATATATTCATGGATCAGATTTTTGTTAATGGTTCATACTTCAACTGTTTTTTTTTGTGGGCAATCAAGAAACCAAAGGTATTTATGGTAATTTAAATGATCATTTTCAAGGGCAAATAACCACTCTTGAATTTTCTTTGTACAAAGTTCAGGCTTTGCTCACAGAAATGAGATTTTCCTGATGTGGGATATTCCTATCAAAATAGAAATGATCAGGTTGCTAATGGTGAAAAGCCTCTCCATTCTGATATCTCTGATCATATAATTGTTTGGCATGTCATTACTGATATAGTTAACATGTGCTTGCAGATATGCATGCATATCTAGCTCTGGAAAATGATAAGCCAGACCTCAAGGGCTCATGTGAGTGTTTCTTTCTGAAGTTGGCTAGTCTGAGACATTTAGAGAGTGGTTCCAATCAGTGAGCTCCATTTTAACCCCCACCTCTACCTACTGGTATAGAGACAAGAACACTAGCAAAATGTGATGTTTATTGAATACATATTGTGCTCCAGGAACTGTTCCAAGCACTTTTTTTTTTTTCTGCACTCACTCATACCTCACACCTCACAATGTCCCTAGCTTACAGGCTGTGAAATAAGGCACAGAGATGTTTTCTCAGTCCTCTGGCTAATAACGAGTGGGCTCAAGATTCAAACAGGCTGTTTGAATTAAACAGTGTATTCTTTTATTTCTGGCCCTTGGCTATGGTGTTGGTGGATATTTTCAGTGTCATGTTATCAGTGGTCCATACAGCGGAGTGGCCTCCTCAGTAGACCTCTGTGCCCCAACCTCAGCAAGTTCTGGAGTTCATGTGCAGGTGTGTCTCCTCCATTACTGCTGTCTCCAGCAGCCTGGTAGAGGAGGGAATAACCTTGATTAAGAGTTAGGACACTTTCGGGACACCTGGGTGGCTCAGTTGGTTAAGCGGCTGCCTTCAGCTCAAGTCATGATCCCAGAGTGCTGGGATTGAGTCCTACATCAGGCTCCTTGCTTGGCAGGGAGCCTGCTTCTCCCTCTGCCTCTAGCCTGCCACTCTGTGTGCTTGTGGTCTGTCTGTCTCTCTCTCTAACAAATAAAATCTTTTTAAAAAAAAAAAGAGTTATGACACTTTCATTTTTATGAAAGTAGTCCAAGTTTGTTGAAATGAAACAGTTGAGATTTGTGATGTAGAAAGTACAGTGGTCCCTGTTCTTCTGTGACTTGCAGAGGTAGTCACTTTAGCAGTTGGAAATACAACTTTCCAGATACTTAATAAATATCTACACAAATGAATCTCCCTCTCTTCTATATAGTTTATAATATATAAACATATATATTGGCATTTTATAGAATAAAATAATACTTTATATGTTGTTATGAAGTTTTCTTTTTTCACTTAATAAATTATGATTATATTTCGGTTTCAGACATCCTTGTTAGTATTTTGAGAATTGGCTCATTTTTTTTAAACAGTTGCCAAATTTCCATTATAGGAATCTATTTAATAGAAATGCAATAAATATAAAAATAAGTAACATTTAAAGAAATAAAATAATGTAACCAGTCCCCAGCCAATGGAAATTGAATTGTATTTTGTGTGATTCAGTGAGACAGGGGACAGTGGGACGTGGGATATTCAGTGTAAAGAGGCATAATCTTACCTTCAAGTGGTGAAGCTGGTGTATTTTTTTGCCTCTTGGACTGCCAGATCTTTATCCACTTGGCAAAATTTTAAGGTTTGTCATTAATAATGAGAGATTTTATGTAGCATACACCTTTGTGGTGGGGAAACTTCAGGACATCTCCTTAAGTTTGACTGACTCATTAGTTTTCACTATTTTTTTTTTTAAAGCTCATGAAGAACTAGAATTTTTATTTTATTTTATTAAGATTTTATTTATTTATTTGACAGGCAGAGATCACAAGTAGGCAGAGAGGCAGGCAGAGGAAGGGAAGCAGGCTCCCTGCTGAACAGGGAGCCTGATGTGGGGCTCGATCCCAGGACCCTGGGATCATGACCTGAGCTGAAGGCAGAGGCTTTAACCCAGTGAGCCACCCAGGCGCCCCATAGTTTTCACTATTTTTTGGTCAGGTGAGGGGTAGATAGTAGCTTTCTGGACACTGTGTTTTTTTTTTTTTCTTTCCTTTTTCTTTCTTTCTTTCTTTCTTTTTTTTTTTTTAAAGATCAGGCAAATAAAAGGATTCCAAGCCCAAAGTTCCAGGTTTATGTCTAATTGCTTCAGTTATTCTTGTCTTAGAAGGAACTTGTCAGTCTTGCTGAAAGTAGCATGATTTTTAAGTCTAAAAGTTTTCACCTGTTGCAGGTAGCAAAGAGTTGTATTAAGGAAGAGGTGATGTTTCCTGGGTCTGGTTTTACCTTCAGCTGAGATGGCTGAGACATTTCAATTGCTTCTCAGCAAGGACTCATAAATGTCTCCTTCCTCTGTTGAAATATTCATCATTTCTCCAATTCTCTACTTAAAAGTCTGCTCTGACCTCACTTCAGGTAGTAACACTATTTTGTGAAAATTTCTAAAAATTATACCCTGAGCAAGTGACTTCTAAGTGGCAATAAAATTGATGTCCAGGAGGGATGGGGTCATTGTGCTGTTATGTGCTCTCTCTGCAAAGTAGCATAAGATGGAATAAAAATCTTAGGACCAAATTAGTGTTAAGGTAATACATTATTGCATTGTGTCAAGTTGGAATGAGCTTTTCTTGTGATTTATTAAAAATTAATTTTCAGGAAGAATTATTTTAAGTATTAGTCCCACACATTCTATTCAAAGTGTACTTCACATGGTTTCTGGCTTCTGAAGACAAGCTATAATAGTGCTTATACTGTAAACAAATAATAATCTTGTAACATTAGAGCGTAGAACTGCTTAAAATTCTATTCCTTCAACAGAACACTCATGTTTGTCTAAATTTAGGAGGATATGCAGATTGTGTTAATTCACATAGCAGTTTCACACATCCTGTCCCATACAAGAGGGGGCTTTTAAATTGGCCTTAAGCAAACATTCCCACTGTATCAGCACTCTCCATTTCCAGCCAATGGAACATTGCAGGAATTACCATCTGTAGGAGGCAATAGTAGCACAGCTACACCCTGTTAAGTTTGCACTTACCCCACTGAGTTATTCTTTGGAATATGTCACCGGAACCCAAGCAACCTTAGACAGAAGACCTCGGTGTTCTAATATCTGTGAAATATAATTGTCATGCAGATTTCATTGAAAATTATGCTATTGGGACTTAAAAAGCTAAATACAGCTGCTCCTTTCCCTCAATCTATGTAAGTCCATGCTTGGTTAGAATCTGTGTTAGAAAACATGCCACTTCCTTCATTTATCACTCATTCAACCTAACATTTACTAGGTATCTTGTAAGTAGTATGTTTTGGATAGTGAGAATACAGTGGTGAAAAAGATATGCTTCTTTTCCTCAAGGCTAGAAAAATGGCAGAGTTACATTACCGTGAGAAAAAGGTGAAGTATGGGTCAGTGATGACCAGTAGAAGGAGGTATTCAACATGTTATGTGAGGGAAACAGCAAATGATTCTTTCAACAATATAATTGAAGTGTGTACACCAAACATGACCAGAGTGTAGAGCTAAGGGAAGGAAGCTCCTGGAAGGGAATCTAGAGAAGAAATTAAAATGAGGTCAAAGTAAGCTCTGTACAATTGTGAAAACGGATTTGGACTCTCTCTGGTGGTTGAAGTGTGTCTTAGTCAGTTTGGCTTGTTATGACAAAATACCATAAACTGGTGACTTAGGCAATGAACATTTATTCCTCACAATTCTGGAGGCTGGGATGTTCAAGTTCAAGTTGCTGGAAGGTCTGTTTTCTGGTGAGGGCCAGCTTCCAGACTTGTAGACAGCTGGTTTTCTTTTGCTGCTTCATATGGCTGAATGGGAGAGGGTGAGAGAGAGAGAGAGAGAGAGATTGAGAGGAGAGAGGGAAAAAGGGAGGGAGATCTTTCTCTTTTGTCTCTTATAAGGGCACTAATACTATCCATGAGGGCTCTACCCTCATGACCTGATTACCTCCCCAAGTCTTCCCCCCAAATACCATCACATCGTGGATTAGGGCTTATACATATGAATTGTAGGAGGATGCGGACGTTCAGTCGATAGCAATGTGGAAGCCACAGAGGACTTTAAGTAGATGACTACTAGTATTAGGCAGAGCACTCTAGCTGTGATGTGAAGAATGGGTTTGAGGAGTCAAGGATGTTAGAAGGGACTGTTAGGGGGCATCTGGGTTGTCTGCCTTTGGGTTGGGTTGTGATCCCACAGTGCTGGGATTGAGCCTTGCATTGGGCTTCCTGTTCAGTGGGGAGTCTGCTTCTCCCTCTGCCTCTGCCTCTCTCTCATGAGTAAATAAATAGAATCTTAAAAAAAAAAAAAAAAAAAAGAAGGGTCCTGGAGATGAGAGTCATTTGGAGAGCTCCATGTACTTGGCAAGAAAGTAGAGTGAGCAAGTATTGGTGACGGATTGAATATGGGGGACATGGAGGTGTGAGAGGGAAGCTTGAATTCAGGGTAGTTGTGCCAGAAGGTACCCAAGGACAAGGTGTTGTGGAGAAGATAACATTTAGGTGAGGATATTTTGAGTTTTAAGGACTTCTGGGACTTCCCAAGAGGCAGTTGGATATCTGTGTCAGAAGCTGAGGAGGAGAAGCTGGGATCAGCTTTGGGAGTGGTCACATGTAGCTGGTGTTAAAACCACAGGGGTTGACAAGACCACCACGGGAAGCACTTTAAATAAGAAGAGGAGGGACCATATGCAGAACCTTACATAACGCCAGTAGTGAAAGACCTGGATGGGGATAAGGGCCAGCAAGAGATCGAGAGACAATATATGGAAGGATAGAAAAAGAAGTCTATTAGCAACCTGAATGTATTATTCTTGCTTTCATGGGCTATATGTGTTATTTTTCATAAGTAAAATATACGTTCTTACCAGGTATATTGCCATTTTTTTTTTGATATGATAGTTTCTGATTCCTTGTGAACAAAACACTGGACTCCAGTTATTCTAGGCAAGACATCTTAGAATTTGGACCAGGATTTCATGTGGCATTTATAGAGGAAGAAAGTAAATCTAAGCTCTTATTGTTCAAGATACTTTCCTTCAGGACAGGAAAGCTAGAAAGAGAGAATGGAAAGGAGGTGGGCATTAGAGTAATCTATAATAGAGGATATTTTGAGAGGAAAACTTTAACTCCTAAAGACACATTATTTTACTCACTGTCTTTTAAAAGAAGCCCTAGATTATGTGATCACGGATGGCTAATGATGGACTTGTTCTAGTGTATGATTAAATGTAGACAAGATCTGTGAACTACTAAAACAGCTTGTCTCCTTGGTAGTTAACTTTCCCCCCATTTTCATCTATGAGTCATCCAATCCTGTTATGTTCTCGAGAACCCTGTTGGTATTCTGTAGTTACTTTAATTTTCAAATTATATTGTTGGAATAAAGTGGACATGTGTATGTATACATAGAGATATTGATTATTTTGTAACAGTGCTAAGTGATAACTATAAACTTCTAGTTTTCAAGTTTAAAAGTCTCAATAACACATTATGGTATGTGGCAACTTCCTAGACATAGTTACACAATACAGGGTGTATTATCCTTACAAAAAAGGTACATTTTAAACATATGTTTGCAGGTAATTATAGCACTTTTTTTCCCCCTGAGGAAATAATGTCAAAAGAGGGACTTGAATTCAAGCTTTGTCCATTGTGGTTGTTTGAAATATGTCTAGAGGTTCTTTGACACTTCCTTTGAATGGTGGAGCCTAATTTCTTTCCCTTTAGTGTGGACTGGATGTAGTGATTTATAAGGAATAGGATGAAAGCAAAAATGACTAAATGTGACTTCAGAGACTAGGTTATAAAAGGTAACCTGGCTCCCTTTTCTTCTTTTGTCCTGGATTACTCGTACTGAGGGAGGTCAAATGCCTGTTGACCCTTAGGTGACCTGGGATAAGACCCACATGTTGGGGAATAGAGGGCTCTTGTCAATAGCCTTGAAGTGCACCATCTTGGCAGTGGACCTTTCTGTTCTCATGAAGCCTTAAGAAGACCACGGAGCTGGTTGATAACCTGACTGTAACCTCGCAAGAGATTCTGAGCCAGCACCACCCAGCTAAGCTACTCCTGGACTCCTGACCCACAGAAACTGTCAGATAATAAATGTTTGCTGTTTTAAACCACTAAACTTCATAGTAATTTTATTAAGTTTTTCATTTTAATTCCAGGATAGTTAACATCATGCAGTGTTATATTAGTTTCAGGTGTACAATATGGTGATTCAACAATCCTAACAATAGGTTGTACTCACTAGTCCCCATCACCTATTTCTTCCATCTCCTCACCCACCTCCCCTCTGGCAACCATCAATTTATTCTCTATAGTTAAGAGTATATTTCTTGTGAAACCACTAAATTTTGTAGCAGTTTGCTACCCATAACTAATACACCCCCAAACCCGTTTAATCAGCTGAAATATTCTCTGAAGATTTCCAATGAAACACTAGTTAAACATGATTTTAAGACATTGTAGAATTGTGTAAAGAATATGATTTGAATATAGTTGTGAGAGGAGAAAATAACATCTAACTAGAGAAAGACTAGGAAGAAGATGCGACTTTTGTTTTAAGATTCTAAAGGGAAATTTGGGGAATATTCAGTGACTCAGATTTTTAAAATTGGGTATAATTTTATTATATTTATGACTGTATTTTTACAGTGTTTTACAAGTCATGGTCTTTCTTTTTAATTGGCCCTTTATATGTTCTGCATACACACCAGCTTGATTTTTCTAAATATAAAGAGGACCTTCGTGTTCCAGTAAGTTTTGTAATTTGCTGGGGAAGATATATAAGTTAGCAATATGATACCAGAAAATAGAGCTGGTTAAAAATGAGAGATGTCAGAATTTCTACTTAGGCTGGAATTATAGAGAGATGAATTTGCTTTGCTCAAAATGAGCTCAAAGGATAATTTCCAACACCCCAACTTCTTTAAGCCCTTTGGAGAGGTAGATTTTTGCAGGTGGTTCTGGTATAACATGTGGGGCCGGCCTCTGCGCTCAGATGAAAAGGCAAGCAAATTAAACTTCCTGCTGCATTCTATCACATGGGGCTTTGGTACATACGGCATGAATTCACTGCTACTGAATATTTTCACAAGCATGGGGTTTTAATAGGTCACCTATTGTCCATATTCACTGTTGCTTCCATTCCCTTCTCAGGTTTGTATCTGAAAACAGTAGGTCATAATTTAGAATATATATATCCTTAATATCACTTGGTGTACACTCTGGAGGAGAAAAGTAGGGTTTATTATTTCCGTGGGACTGATGATTAATAGAGGTACTATTTTTAAGATGCTTTGTAGATTTGTTGCATTGAAAATTCCTGTAGAGTGCTCAGAATTTAACCCAAACCTATGGGTTCATAGTATGTTATATTTAGGTAAAACCAAGGAATCAGATCTGGTTAGGGCTTTTAACTCATTCCTAGAAAAAGTCAACTCTCAGCTTCCTGGCATTGAAATTTCTGTTGATAAAAAGTAAAATAAAGCAAGGCAAAGCAAAACAAAGCAAAACAACAACAACAAAACCCAAACCAACAAAAACAAAACAAACCAAAAAGACAACCTCTGTTTCTGTAGAGATATTTATTTTCTATTATCTTTGTGGAATGAGAATTTGCAGATTTTTACAATTCCCTACCAAGTGGCATTATTATGGAAACTCTTTATTTATATAACGTGTTTAAGTCAGAAGAAATGAAAAGACTACTAGCAGACATCAATTCTCTTTTGGGATCTTTAAGTGACAGAATGAATGTTGACATGGAAGTTGCCCCTAAGAGGCTTCTATCACTTCAGAAAACTATATATAATTAAGATGAGTAGATGGAGGGTAGATATGGAGAGGTTTGAATATAAAGGGGGATTGACTCTAACAATGGAATGAGGATTTCACAAATTTTAGTGGAACCAATTTGGGTTGGAGGAATGGAGGAGAAAGTAGATGATGTTTCATGTGAGTTCTGTTCTCATGACAAATGATCTACCTCAGAATTTCTCAAGAGCAGACTACGGACTTATTGGGCTGCATAGCTATTGTGGGGGCGCTGTCCTGTGTGTTGTAGGATGTTGAGCAGCATCCTTGGCCTCTTCCCAGTAGCATCCCTCCATTCCACCAGTTTTGACAACCAAAAATGTCTCTCATTTTGCTAACCATTCTCTGAGAGGCAAAATGGCCCAAGTTGAGAACCACTCGTCTAGACATAGCCTGTGGAAAGCACTGCATTAGGATAGAAGCCTGTATTTAAGTTTGGAGGAAGAGGAGATTGCTGAAGAAGTACTTTTTTTGCTAAAGGAATGTCAAAGACCCTTTGACTGATGAGGCCACCTACAAACCCAGCTTCCCAGTTAACTCTCCAGATCTGGGGGTTGAGGTTGCTCTTCTTAAGTTTCATGGTATTTTCAAGGCTGTTGGTCTCTAGAGTAAGGGTTCTCAAATTTGAGTGTTCAAAAGAATCACCTGGAGGGCTTATTAAATCACAGAGTATTGGGCCCCCAGAGTTTCTGATTCAATAGGTCTCACTCAGTAGATCTGAGGGCTTGAGAGAAGTTTTGCATTTCTAAAAGTTCCCAGGTAATGCTGATGCATCACAAAAAGACCATATTTTGAGAAGCAGTTTTCTAGAATAAAACTACCTTTGGCATTATCTCATATTGATTTTTCTTGATTACCTCTGTAATTCTTTTCATGCTCAGGCTTGCTACCTTTAGATTTTTTTGTTTGCATTTGCTCTTTCTATTTAATCTTTGGTATTTTTTTTTTTTTTTTTTTTTTTTTTTTTTGCTTCAAACCACATGAGACTCAGTTTCCCTCGTGCTGCATCCCATACTATCTCTCAAGGTTGCCCATCTTTTAAGACATCTGTGCCTTAAAGAAAGGTTATTTACATATGTCAAAATCTGGGGTCACTTAGCCTTTGCTAAGCTCTTTTAATTGTAGTAACACATTTTTAGGGAATATTTGACTTTTAGATCCTTTTCTTAGCTATGACTGATTTCTTGGAACTCATCTTTCTACAAGGGACATTTGAATTATTTTGCATACATGTATAATTTTATACTTGCTCACATCAAAGCCAATCTGTGAATTTCCTGCCCATTTAGCCCATTCATACATCCTCTTGAGATGTCATCAGATTACATTTTATTACCCAGTTAAGATTAGTTAAGGTTATCTGCATTCTTAGAGATATTACTGCATCCTATCATTTCCTTAGTTATTAAAATGTTTTGTATTTTTTTAAATTTTTTATTTCTTTTCAGTGTAACAGTATTCATTGTTTTTGTTTTTTAAATAGGTATAGATTGGCCCTTGGGAGTCTCATAACTGTTTATATTTTTATGCATCAATTCCCTTTGCTACGTGTTGAAAATGAACTCCCTATCCATGACAAATCAGAGATCCGTGATCCTGTAGACGAAAAATTATTTTCCCTCTACTCTTCAGAGTTCTTAACTGAGACCCCCATAATAAGAGACAGATTAACAAGAGAAAAACAAGCTAATTAACACGTATAAGTCATGTTGGTGGAGACAGGGAGAGAAGTAACTCTCAGATGTAGACCAGAATTCAGATTTAAATACCATCCTAATAGGGAAAGAGGAGGAGGATGTAGGCATCTTAGAAGATTTAGGAAAGATGAATAGGTTCTCAGAAGAAGAGATGGAAGGTATAACGGTGTGTGACAAAGTTTACTTGGGTGTGGTGTTGATTTGTAGTCTCCTCTTCTATGACAAGTGTCAGTCCTCTTTGGTTGGTGACACTGCAGGGGAGAGGATTTATGACAATTGAGTTCCTTCTGGAAAATCAATATTTAAGGAGTTAAGAGGAATTTACAGAAAATCTCTCCCTGCACTTGCTATTTTTTGAGTGTCTATCTCTCAAGATAATCAGGATGGCAAAATGGCATATTTTGGAGTGGCATATTCAGCTACCCTTCAATCTCATTCCAATTTTGGGTCAAAAGGAGACTATTTCCTCTGTAGCTCCACCTGATTTTCTCAGTCCAGATTTCACTTAAGGTAGCTGACCCCAGTGAATCACCATAAGTTGACAATTTGGTCACTTTGAATCTTGAAATAAGCTCGTTCAGGTGTGTTTCGTTGCTAGGGCAGTTTGAATGGCCGCCTCCTTGCCAAGCCAACTCCTAACCATCCTGCAGGTGTCAGCTAGCACATGACCTCCTCTGCACCTCAGAGAGATCTTCTGTGACACCCAGGCCAAGCCGCCCTGTCATTTGCTCCTGGTGCACCTATACTTTTTTTCAGAACACTTTGCACAATGTTCTTATGTAGCTATTTGTAATAATATGATGCAAAACTCACCTGTGAGTTTTTTAGGGACAGTGTCTGATGTTTTGACTTATGTTAAGTGTCTGGGGTCAATCATAGGGCTGGTGTCCAGAAGGACCTCCATATTTAATGACTGGTGAATCTGTTCATCCTGTTTGTTCTCTGGAATAACACTTAAAACATAGAATTTTGCTTCTAAACTCTCCCATTTGATGGTCCATGATCATCTCTCCCCCTTGATTTCTCCTTTGTTTTTATTCCCTAACTCTGCTCAGTTCCTTAGGTTTTCTTCATAGGATGTGGTCTCCCGACTTCCTACTGTCCTGGCTACCTGCTTCGGATATTCAGTTGAACAGTGTTCTGAGTATCAGCACAAGACATATGGAAGTGCTCTCTTACTCTATTTGAGCATGGCCCTTCTGTAATACACATGGGAACTGCTTTAATGATTTTAGTACCTGAGTCACACTGCTGACTAATGCTAAAATTCTGATCACTGCAATGCCTCAGCTATTCGCATGATGCATTTTAATAATACAAGCATTATACAATCTATAAAAAACTGGGAAGTTCAGATAAAAAAATAATTGAAAAATCACAAGATAATGCTGTCTCCAGAAACATCCGGTGATAAACTTTTATCACCTTAAAGACTTTTCCCATGAGCTATTATGTTTGTGCTTGTATGTATTTTTATATGTGTGTATCATAAGCTCACATGTTCATTTTATATATGACTCTGTACTCTGTCATCTATTTCCAAGTCTCTTCATGTCAGTAAATATAGTTCTGTTCTGTCTTGGGAAGCAATGTGCATAATACCTGGATTTTTATACAAGTTTGAATGCAGATTGGCCTGGGCTCTGCATACCCCTATTACTTACTAGCTATATGACTCAAATGGGTTACTTATTTTTCTGAATTTCAATTACATAGTTATACCATGTATTATATTTATAATAGCTATATAGTTCATATATATAGCTATATATCATTTCACCTTATGAATATACCAATTTTTGGCATCTTTAGATTAAGTCTCATCTATCGTGCAATTTAACTTTTGGATTCTAAAGGTGGATTTTATATTTTTGTAGTCATTAAAATTATCTTGTTGATATCAACCCAATATTTCAGGCTTTGGAGTAATTTAAAAATACTTTTCAGTATTTATCTCTTGGATCTCTGTGTCATATAGAAATTTGATCATTAGACATTTTAATTCAATTTACAGATTAAAGTAAAAAACTTAGGAAATGTGGTAGAGAACTATATGCTTTATCATTGTTATTACTGCAGTTGCATGCCCTCCCTCATTGTCTTGGAGGTATTAATCCACTAACTGACATATTTTGGTTAAGGCTCTTGAGTGTTGAATCACTCCAACTGACCAAGTGTATTCTTGATCAGTTTCTTTCTTTGGTCCCAAGCAAGGGCAGGAGAAATCCTACCAGAAACCCTGATGGAATAAGAAAACAGTTGACCCTTGAACAAGGCAGAGGTTCGGGGCACCAACCACTTCCCCGCCCAAAATCTGAGTGTATAACTTTTGACTCCCCCAAACTTAACTACTAATAGCCTACTGTTGGCCGGAAGCCTTACTGATAAACTAAACAGCTGATTAACACATATTTTATATGTTATATGTGTTATATACTATGGTCTTATAATAAATTAAGCTAGAGGAAAGAAAATGTAATTAAGAACATCATAAGGAAGAGAAATACATTTACAGTACTGTTTTGTATTTACTGAAAAAAACCCACATGTAAGTGGTCCTGCACAGTTCAAACCTATGATGTTCAAATGTCAGCTGTACATTATCTTTGTGGGTTTCTTGTAGTGTCCAGTAAGAGTTTCATAAGAGTAGATCGGGTTAGATTAGCCTGATGAATTTCTAGTGACCTCATACTAGCTCCTTGAAATTTTGACATTTTTACTGATAATATAGGGGCTATGGACCTGTGATTTAAAACATTAATGCCTCTGGAAGAGGAACATCTATAGAAAAAATCTATACCAACATAAAAATATGAAATATCCACAGACGACTTAGACCTTAGAAAGGGATGAGGAGTCGGGGGAAGGTATACTTCAGTGGGGGAAGGAAGGAAAGGAGGAAAAAAAAAATCAATTGGAGGATGGGGAGGAGTTTTTATTTGTCTCACTTATCTTCCTCTTGTTTTGTATCTCAAAAACAGGAGGAAAGGACAGACCACAGTGGTGCTATGTTCAATGAAGTCATTCTAGCACTTGGGGCGCCTGGGTGGCTCAGTGGGTTAAGCAGCTGCCTTCGGCTCGGGTCATGATCCCAGGGTCCTGGGATCGAGTCCCACATCGGGCTCCTTGCTCGGCAGGGAGCCTGCTTCTCCCTCTGCCTCTGCCTGCCTCTCTGTCTGCCTGTGCTCGCGCACTCTCTCTCCCTCTGTCTCTGACAAATAAATAAAATCTTTAAAAAAAAAAAAGAAAAAAAGTTAAAAAAAAATAAAGTCATTCTAGAACTAGATACATATAAATAATGCTGTCCACATATCTTATAAAATGTATGTGCTTATTATTCTTGTTTACCTGGGGTGGCTCACTCTATGCGTAATAATTACTATTAGGATGGAGAGGAGAAGTGAGTTGGGGCAAATCGGAGGGGGAGACAGACCATGAGAGACTGCGGACTCTCAGAAACAAACTGAGGGTTTTGGAGGGGAGAGGGGTGGGCGATTGGGTGAGCCTGGTGGTGGGTATTATGGAGGGCATGTATTCCATGGAGCACTGGGTGTGGTGCACAATGAATTTTGGAGCACAGAAAAAAATACAATTAAAAAAATAACATAATACTTTTAACTAATATTGTGGTTAAGCTCTGCAAAGTACTCACTTATTGTTTTTACCTCTTCAATATACCTCAGTAAGTTGATAGGGTATCTCTCAAAAGGGAAAGGGGACATTGAAAGGCTAAGTGATTTTTCCCCAGAGGTTCAGAGCACATTATTAATGAAATTAAGACCATAAAGCAGAAGTTATGTTAGTAGGATCCTCACCTGGAAGTCAGTAGAATTTTCTCACCTTCTATTCTGGGAGAGTGAGCCAGCCTCAAGTATTTGGTTCTAGAGCATCCAAGATCCGGGTGCCACCTACTTCCATAGCCTCTTCTCCCATGGTTCCACATACATCATCCGATGCTCCAGGAACACTGGATGCTGCCAGTGGTTTGCTCCACACCAGTGCTGCTCCATGCCTTTGTGTGTTAGCCAGACATGACCATCTAAATAAAGAGCCCTTCACACCTTTCTGTACCTGGAAGCTTCTCACACCTGTATCAAACTCCTCCAGGAAGCCTTCTTTGAGCCACCAGATAGGGCTCATGCATGGCCGTTCTAGCCCTTCACATTGCAAGGCACGTGATGCTGCAATGATGTCTTTCTGTGCCATAAGTTTTCTGTACATCCAGAACCTAACGTGGAGTGAGAGTGCCCAAGTACTGTCAAAGTGGACTAAACTGACAGGCTGACGTACCAAAGAGAATGTGAGTGTAAGTCTAAATCAATGAACTAATAAATACTTACAGATTATATTCTATTTAAAAAGAAAGCCAGTTTGATTTTTTTCAAAATATAATTTTCAAATCACTACTCTAGCTATAGCCATTGTTTGTGTGTTACACATCTAATTTGTATTTTGCCCAATTGGGCAAACATGAGTATTTTTTATCCAGAAGCAACATGTGTTACAATTTCAGTGGCTGATGGGCTTACGAAGTTCTTTAAGGAAGCGATTCTATTTGAATTCAGAAGACTTAAGAGGTTTAAGGAATCTTTACCAGAAATCATTGCATTTTGACAATATCTATCTTTTAAAACATTCTGATGTCCAAGTGATTTGATTAATTTCAATTTTTAATAGGTATGAGGGAATTTAAAAATATTATACCCACAGGATAATTTATTCATGGAAGATCATTTTATAAGTGATGAATTTCGTTCCTTCTTTCCTGATAGAAATAGAAAAAATGTGGATTGCAGCTGCTAACTTAATAATTTTACTGATAACTAAGAATGGAACAGATCTTGCTGTGAATTATATAATCAGCTTAAAAAGCACTCCATATTTCTGTGACAGAGTATGAAAAACACAAGGCAGAGAATATGGTTATTTGAATTTTTTCCTGGCAGAAGCTTAACTACATTGTATTCAATAGTATAATCAGAGAAACATTGGGTTAGAATGATCAAAACATCCCCTCAAGGAATGTTTCTTAATGTCAGCCTTGAGTGACTTTTGTTTTTCCAGCTAAGGAAATCCAATAGTATACTAAAAAACACTAACCTTCAAAATATGTTTAGATTTCGCTATGCTTCTAAGGAGGCAATATGAGAATGTGAGAGCTGTGGTTAGTAGGTTTGACCCATAAAATTTGTAGAAAGGGGTCACTTAAATTTAGTTTGAAAGCCATCACTTTTGCATGTGACTGTCTCTAATATCACACCCCTCCACTCCATTCTCCATGCCACTAGTACAGTTGCCTTCTTTCTGAAGGCAAATCTGATTATGTGATATGTCTGTTTAAATCCCTTTAGTTGTGGAATCTAAACGTCTTAGCTTGGCAGAATAGGTCTTTCCTCAAAGGTCTTGCAATAACTGCCATTAAAATCCATGCTTAAGCTCCAAGGAGCCACTCCCAGTGCCTAAAATAACTCATCCATTGGCTGCTACTTACTATGATGCAACCATCCTTGTCTGCCTGGAATGCTTGGTGTCTGTCCATCTCCCAGGAGAATTGACCACTTCCCTCTTTTGCAATCATAACTGCCTCCACACCGCTGTTCTTCCAAACCTTTTTGTGTGTGCAATTACCCTTCCTCTAAGCTCTTATTATCTCTGATACTTGGTCGGATAGATTTATGAATGGACTCACTGATACCTGAGAGACAAATTGAACCAGCTTTCTCTCAATAATAGTATCCTTCATGGAAGTTTTGCCAGTAATTGCAGTGTAAATGAACTCCAGCTTGGGTTATTTTCCTGAGCTTTTTATTTACTATATTTACTAATTTTGTTTTAATGTTGTATTTGAAAACATTGGAGAGCAGTAGCTTTGATTTCTAATTTTAATTCTTATTCAAATACTTACATCCCTGCAGAAGAAAATACTTTAGGCTAAGAAAAGCAGCCTAGTGAGCAAAATTCTCAATTTTGACCTTATTTTTCCCGTATGGAAATATCTTTTGTTAATATCTTTTGAAATATCTTTTATTTTAAAAATACAAACTGCCAGTTGTTTTACCAGCAAAAAAATGAGTTTATTCAGGAATAAAAAAGAATTGTAATTGGGACAGCAAGCTGTGGCGAAAGGGAAGGTAGGTCTGGAGAACAAAGGAGAGGTGCACTATTTCAGAGAGCAAAGCGTCAGTTAAGAAGGCTGCTGTAAGCTGAACGTCTATTGGAGTAAACTGGGAGTTTGAAATATAGTGGCTTCTCATTGGCTGAACCATGGTGCCGGGCAGAGAGCACAAGGGAAGCATCTCTTCCTCCTACTGGGATAGTAGAGTAGTAGACACTTGCAGGACCAAGTCTGTGTAAGGTCCGATCTGTCACTTCCTGTTGGGCCTGCAGTTGACTGCCCGTGGTGGGGTGTGACGGCTACCCCTACCCAAACCTCCTCACTCCATTTTAGTGAGGTTTCCCCTTATTAATTTTCACACTTCCAGAATGTGCCCTTTGACCCATTTTGTCCCCCACTGGTGTTTTTGGATGGGTTTAGGACTTGGCGGAAGATGAAATTTGGAAAGCCCTCACCATTTTTAGCTAGATTCCTAACGATTTAGAGTGATTCTATGTTATTTTGTTCCTTGAGCTGTCACTAGTCTTGATTACTGGTTTCCTGTTCTGTCTGAGTTATCTCAATGGTACAGAGTCATAGATCAGCATGTTAGGTATCAGGAATGGTTATACAGTTTGCCATTGCCATTGTCGGCAGGCTTACACGTTCTGGAGTAGATACGGTCACTGGGGCACAGGTAGAATCATAAAGTGTCGAGTTAATTGTGCCCATCTTCCTTTTATTTTTGAAGTTGAGAAAGCTAAAATCCAGAACAAGAGTTCATGGCAAATTCAGAAAAGCCCTGAGCCCCGTGCAAAGTATTTCCAAACGCCTCTCCTGCCTTTTGTATTTGAAAACCATTCCAGGGGCTCCATAGTGCAGAGACTGCTCAGGAGGTTCCGGGCTTGGAGCTGGAAGTTAAACCATAGCGTGCTTTCCGTTGTCTTTTATATCCCCTAGTAGAAGAGTGCCACGTGAATCATTAGGCCTCAATTAACTGAAAGATGGAAGCACAAACTGCCTTGTAAGTTCTGGCTATACACTTTAAGGGGATGCCTTAGAAGTGTCCAAACCACTGTTTTCCTGCTTGAATTACCAAAAACTTCAACGAGTGAGTGAAGATGCTTCTCCCTATGATTTATGAGAGTCCATATTGAGGCAGGGTCAGCGTGGGTGGCAACATGGAGTTACGGATGGGTTCATAACAGACAAGGGAGAAAGAGAAAACAATCTCAGACACAGATGCAAATAGTCCTGGGGGACCTTTCTAAATATATCCCCACAACAATCTCTGCCTGGCACCTAACTGGTTTTCTTCCTCAATAGGTCAACTATTGTTGCTAGGTGGCTTTAATCATTTTGCAATTTCAAGTTAAAAAAAAAAAAAAGTAATAGCATATCTTTGTGTCAGCTTCCTGCCTTTTATTCATAGTTAGAAGGACATGAAACGGTCTTGAAAAATGCCCTGTCTTGGGAACCTTGCAGGAAGGTAGTCCTTTCAATCATAAAAATATTTCAAATAGCAGCTTTGTCAGCCTTCTTGCTTTGAGCTGACCATGGGTTAGGTTGGGGCAGGGGAGAAGAACAGCCTTTAATTATACATCAAGAACACCTTAAAGGAAGGAGCTCTACATGTTTGTGTCCTTTAAACTTCATAGTACTAAACACCCAATCTGCACTTTAAAATGTTTACTGAATGAGGAAGGGTTGGATCCAAGAGATGATGGATGGATATTTTGCATCTGTCTTCTTTGCGTCATTTGGAACGGCACAGGATCTCTAAAATAAATTTGTCTCCTCATAATGGAATGCTTTTCTTTTTCTATTTGCATAAATTAAATAATTGTCCTCTTACTCTTCTCTAATCTCATATAAAAAAAATTCCCTTACCTTTTCTTTGGATTACTTCCTATCCTGTTTCTGTGGGACCCAGCCCCCTTATTATCTCCCTAGCTATTCTAACATTGGCCCTTTCAAAGGGGCCCAGACTCTCTGCCATACCATTTCTCCTTGTTTGATGCTCAGCTTCTTAAAAGTGTGATATGTTCCTGCCACTCTCCTTCCCAATGACCTGGTAATTCTGCACAGCTTGGCTCAAACTCTGGGGGTGAGTAGCAATGCACATTCAAAGGAAACAAGAATATACCCTGGCAAGGTGGTTTCCAATATTTTCTTATTGTCTGGAAATAACTGTGAAGTGGTGTCCCTAATTGTCATGATTTTGGTTGACAGTTTCACAGACAAAAGTCTTCCTTCTCTTCAGGCTCGAGGAAACGTCTTTCCGCTTTACTTTTCTTAATTTTGCCTCATATATGCAATTCAGCCACACCTCCTCCATGAAGGTTCTTCTACTTTACTCCTGTGTCTACCTGATACTTATTTAATTTTCTTACTACAGGAGGCAAGGTGATAACACGTATTTTATCTTAAAAAAACCTCAGCATCTAATTCAGGGCTCAGCACACAGTAGGTAATTAATAAATACTCAATTGACTGAACTATTACAGACCTATGGGAGACTCTTACTTTTTTGAGTCAATCTGATTGTCATTTTATTAAGGACTCTGAATGCCCACAATAGTACATTCATCATGCTAATTTAATCGATTACCTTCTTGCTGGAGCTTTAACTATTACATAAGAGGCCCTTTGTATTTTTATTAGTCTTCTTGGTCCATACATTGATTTGAAGGTTTGTGGGATATGTTACTATATTCTTTTCCATATATAAAAAACTATCCTGTGTGTTACTGTTTCAGAATCAGGAAAAATGGTAAATAGACAAAAGGACTCACCAGGTAATTGAGAATTGCTGGAAGATATTTTGGGAAGCATAACAAAAACTCAGGATAAAGTCTTGCATATATTGTGGGCCTTCTAGGACTGATTAACACTCATCTTTGGAGTGTGTGTGTGTGTGTGTGTGTGTGTGTTTGCACTGAGACTAGGATGTGAAGACAAAGGATTGCTAATAATCCTATATGTAACTAGAAGGAGACTCAAAGTTAAAACTATTAACTGTGATACATTTCTTTTTTGGTTTCTCTCTTGCTGTCTTTCAAAAAACCCACAAACTTTTTTTTTTTTTTAAGATTTTTATTTATTTGACAGACAGATCATAAGTAGGCAGAGAGGCAGGCAGAGGGAGAGGAGGAAGCAGGCTCCCCACTGAGCAGAGAGCCTGATGCGGGGCTCGATCCCAGGACCCTGAGATCATGACCTGAGATGAAGGCAGAGGCTTTAACCCACTGAGCCACCCAGGCGCGCCCCCCACAAACTTTTGGTACAGAGTACGGTTGCTGCCAATTCCAAATTACTTGACTTCCTGTAAGGGATTTGTCAAAATGACAAAAAAAAAAGGTGTCGTTAGGAGCAATTTGAAAATAAAAACAAAATTAGGAAGACATTCAGAGCCATGCCTCAGTGGACAGAATGACAAGTGACTGAATTTGTTTGAATTTTTGTATATCAGGAATCTAAAGATATTATTGTTCTGATTTATTTATTTATTTATTTATTTATACAGCAAACTGATCAAAGTACCGTGAAATTGTATTAATCTTTTTTCCAAACCCAAGTAGACCACTTCATTGTTCAGTGTGTCTTTTACCTCCACTTGTCTCTCCATCTGCCTTCTTTCAAACTAGTAAAAATGGAACGTGACTGTGCTAGATGCTCAATGTCCTTTACATGCTCTATTTTTTTTTTCATTCTTGTTTACTATGAGTTATGTAGTCCATGCTACCATGTTGGAATTTCCTTAATTTTTTTTATGTTATGATAGGGATCGCATACCACCCCTTACTCTGGTGACTCCTTGAGAAATGAAAAATGTGACAGTGCATGTACCAGAATGTTTTTACTCTACCCTCATGCTAGACTGACAATTTTGCTGTCATGAATTACCACGTTCAGACTTTTAGGATGAAAATTATTTTTTCTTGAGAATTTTGAAATCACTCCGTCATCATCTAGCCTCCAAAGTTAATGTTGAGAATCTGATGCCCATTTTCTTAATTCTTTATATGGAAACTTCTTTGTTTATAAGTGCTTTCTTTGTCTTTTTGTTCTTTTTTGGAACCAATTTCCTTGTTTTTCTCTTGTTATTCTCTTATTTGATAAAAAAAAATCTTTATTTTATATTTTTTATTTCAAAGAACTTTTTTCTTCTTTTATTATTTTCTCTTAGGACATTTTAGTCTTAGTTCATGGATCAATGTCTCATGTTTACAATGATATCAATTACCAGTTATTTGAAATTTTCAATTTTTTTAATCTACCTATTTTATTCTCTTCCCTTTGGAGACTTTTCTCAAATGTTTGGTAATCCTTTCTTATCTACTTGTGTTTATGCTTAAACACTGATGAGAAGCTCTGTGAGAAAGGCCATGTTTGTTTATTGCTCAACTTCTCTGTGACCAGCCACATTATTCTTGACTGGGGACCAAGTCACTATGTGCACATCTTTCCCTATTACCTGTAGAGCTAGATCCTCTAGTCTGCCTTTAAAGAAGCATACGTCAGGCTTTTGACATCCTAGAGCTGGCAGGAGGAAGGCATGAATGTGTCTTCTCAACCCCACCTTCCACTGTCCCCAGTGTCCCAGAATTTTGAGATTCTCAGACTAAATTATTCCATCGAATATTTCTCAACACTCCTGGAGGAATGAGGGATGGGTCATTATTTAATAAGTTGGGTTGGAGGTGAGGACACAGGAAAATAAATATTCCTTATATTTAAAATATCCCTTGTTTTCAACCTTCTTACTCCAATATGCAATTTCCTTGCCTTCTACCTGGTCTTCCAACTGCTGAGCTTTTTCTAAGTCCTGCAGGGAAAATTGGAGTGTCTCTCATTGGTGTCCTCCTTTAGTAGGTACTTGGGTTTTTAAAAAATTTTTTTTAATTCAATTAATTAACATATAGTATATTATTAATTTCAGAGGTAGAGGTCAGTGATTCCTCAGTCTTATATAACACCTAATGCTCATGACATCACGTGTCCTCCTTAATGCCCATCACCTAGTTACTCCACCCCCCACGCCCCTCCCTTCCAGCAACGCTCCGTTTGTTTCCTATAGTTAAGACTTTCTGAGGGTTTATCTCCCTCTCTGATTTCATCTTCTTAAATTTTTCCCCCCTTCCACTATGATCCTCGGTTTTGTTTCTTAAATTCCACATAGGAGTGAAACCATATGGTAATTGTCTTTTTAAGATTGACTTATTTTGCTTAGCATAACACCCTTTAGTTCTATCTACGTTGTTGGAAATGGTATGATTTCATTTTTTTGATGGCTGAGTGTGTGTATATAGATACATATATATATCCATGCATATATATAAAATATATATAATATGAATGGATATATATATATATATATATATATGAATGGAAAAAGAACCTGTGGTATATATAGATATATATTGTGGGGTATATAGATATATCTGTCGATGGACATCTGGGCTCTTTCCATAGTTTGGTTACTGTGGACATTGCTGCTATAAACATTGGAGTTCATGTGCTCCTTCAGATCATTATGTTTGTATCCTTTGGGTAAATGTCTACTAGTGCAACTGCTGGGTGGTAGGGTAGCTCTATTTTTAACTTTTTGAGGAATTCCATACAGTTCTCCAGAGTGACTGAACCAGCTTGTATTCCCACAAGCAGTGCAAGAGGGCTCCCCTTTCTCCACATCCTTACTAACTTTTGTTGTCTCCTGACTTGTTAATTCCAGCCATTCTGACGGGCTAAAATTTGTATTTCCCTGATGCTGGGTGATGTTGAACATTTTGTAATGTTTTTGTTAGCCATTTGTTTGTCTTCTTTGGAGAAATGTCTATTCATGTCCTCTCATTTTTTGACTGGATTATTATTTTTTTATCTTGAGTTTGCTAAGGTACTTGGGTTTTACCTTGCTCTTTTCTATTAAGATTTTTGGCCCCGCATCTCATTTCTTGGTGGGGATAAGGATAGCAGCAATGTCCACAATAGCTCAACTATGGAAAGAGCACGGATGTCCATCTACGGATTTCTCTATATATACCATAATATGTATCTATATATACCACAGCTTCTTAAGATAATTTTAGTAGACATAAAGTTATTTGCCCTTAGCAAAATATTGATCTTATTGAGATGCCTTATGGTTATATGTGGAATATATTGATGTATAGATAGATAGACACCTTGTCTACAGGTAATTTAGAAAATCCATGAGGTTCAAAATCCAACCAAGTGGAGTTTCAGCAGGGAAAAATAATACAAAATTGTATGGAAATTATCAAAGAACAGTGAAATGAAGGTTAACATTATGGTACTTTAGTATGTCTATAATGGTGTTGTTCTGTCTTTCTGCAGTATCTTCCGAGACTCAGCTATGCAAAACAAGGAGCCCAGCTGGAAATGCAGATATCTAAACTGAGAGATATAAAGTGTTAAGATGTCATCATGAATTACTTTTTCTGTAGTGAGATATAGGAAGGCCCCTGAAGGAATGGGATCTGGATGGGCATCGATGGGAAAGTAGGTTTAGGTAGAAGCAGGTGTGGAGATTAAAAAAAAGAAAAAAGAAAAAAAGAAAGCAGATGTGATTATAACTCTAACACTGTGGCTTCTAGTCAGACATGGTATTACATATCTTCATGAAGGTGGCTTCACGTGTCAGCGAGGGTTAAAAATGGGAGCTCTCTTGGGGATGGAGGGGAGCAACCAACAGAATTGCCAAATGGCCGTACAGCCCAGAAATTTGCTTGTTATCATAATGAGTTATTTTGAAAAATCTAGGACATCCTTCACATGATCATCTCAAAGATAATTTAAAAAGCAAGACATACTCTAGGGCACAAAAAAGCAAAATTCAAAATATTTTAGAAAGCTAAATTATTTCCAGTAGGGTTTATAAATACTGTACATGAAATGTGAGGCTAGGACTCTGATCACAAAAACCTTATACCAATGCATTCTTGTATCCCAACTTAATCTGTCATGATTGGCAGTTTTCTAAAATAGATCATGAGTCTTTGTGCAACAAGGTGATGTTAGAGGCAAGAGAGAACATCCCGTTGGTTTTATTTCACGGAGTAGAGCTATGTGACTCTGCTATTTCGGAAGAGTGGCCATCTTCTGCATGCTTTGTTGCAGACAGCCTTTCTGGCTGCAGTAATTTAGGGGCATGTGAGAGCTGAGTTTGAAAGTACACTAAAACACCATCAGGCAAGCGCTGAGTATGACGTCTTCTGAGGCTGGTCTCATTTTGTAGGTTGTGTGCAAGGTGCATTTCAATTGATTGACTGGATCTACCTGCCAACATGTCTATGAGATAGGACTGAGCCAGAAATATTTGAATCAACTTAACATTTGTTTAGGCAAATCGATTTAAAGATAATTGGCCGGTTCAAATCTATGACTTGATTGGACTGGACTGCTGAGAGAGGCTGAGTTGGTCCACAGCTCAGGCTGGGTCTTCTGGTTTACCTCAGGTGGCTCATTAGCAGGGCTAGAGCACACCCCTTTCAACATCATCTTTCTGTGTGTGTTTGGAGAGGCTGGGACCTGAACAGATGGCCTCGATGTGGGCTCCCATGACTACCAGGCATGCCAAGCAGGCAGATGAGTGATCTGGCTTGTTCCTTCTCTTTTAAATTGCTGTCAGCCAGGGAAAAGTGGTGAAAATAAATCAATGGCTCCCTCCTCCAGACCCAGCATGTACCTTTCAGTCATCAAAATAAGAAACATCCTGTGGTGGCTGTTGGGTGATTTCTCTGATAGGAAGAGCCCTTCACATACTGGATATTAACATAACAAATGGCCAAATTGTATCTCAGAAAGGACATTTTTTTTGTCAGGGACCAAATGTTGGCACTGAATGGACAACAGCAGGTTTGGAGGGAGCATTGTTTATTCACTCCCAGACTCTTCGTGTCCTTTCTGACTGGGTTCAGTATTTTTGGTAACTGGTTGGTAACTGTTTACATCTCCTGTCATTAGAACACAGGAAATCATAAACAGGAATCATGCTGAATATCTCTGGCAGTGCTTTTGTGTTCCTACTGTACTCAGGCTGAGGGGCCTCTTTTTGTGTAACTTCCATCTTTTTGATTTTCATTGAGTTCGAAGAAAACGGTGTAGCAAGGCACTTGGTGTAAGACCAACGATGTAAACTTTGACTCCTACTTAATCTTTGGTATATTAACAGTTGACCCTGAGCTAGGCAACTTTTTGGAGCCACCTCTCAAAAAAACTGGTCCTGAATCAGGAGAGTGTGGGATCTTTTATTTTTTATTTAAGCTTTGATACACCATTGCATGGTTAAGTGCTAATCATTAATATATTAACAAATCAACCCTGAACTGGAATGTTTTGTAGATTTGTTCTCCTTTATTTGGAATAAAGGCTCATCTACCTTGCTTACAAATCGATGGGTCGTATTCTCACAGATGCAAATTGATTTTCTAGTTACAAATCATGGACCTTGATGTGTTTTCAAACAATAAACATTTCACATATGTGAGAGCCATGTTGGGTTAAGGTAGAAGGGAAGTTTTACTTTTTGGAATGAATCTGATATATATATGGCTTCTCAAATTTGAAAGCTTCATATGGCCCGTGGGTGGCATGTTGGATATCCCAAGACTTACTTAGTGCAATATGATAATCTAGCTCCTAAATTTTACATAGTTTGACACATAGAACTGGTAATGTTTCTAGAAATACCATAAATAGAATTATCTTCATAAGACCTTTGTGTGGTAATCTGCTTTAAGTTGTCTCACTACTCAACTAGAAGCATTATGGGACAGTCAGGTCAGAGATTCAAAAGTCAGGACTTCCAGCCCTGTTTCTCATTTGGTTATAACTGAGCTATTTCTTGAGAAATATCACTGAAAATGTCTCTTCACTGATGCTTAAAATATATATGCAAAGTAAAGCTATCTAACTTGCAAGGCATTGGGGGGGGTTCTTTATAAATGTTAAGAAACTTATATGTAAAAATTATTATTAATGACTGAAATACTTAGAACTGTCAAGAAGGATGGCATCATTTCTACCAGCCCTTGGGAAGAGACAGGTCTGCTCAGAGTTAGTCATCATCTGTGGATGATGTATTTGAGGACATGATGCACAGCAGTTGAATTTATAAAAAAAAAAAGAAAATGTTGGTAAAGCTCTTTTGGAGAAGTCATGGATTGCAGCCTTAAATTCTGGGAAAATGGAATTTTCCCTCAGCTTTACAAATGTGGCAGAAGGGATCCTCACTATTTTGCATTTCTGGATTCTCATTAATGACACACACACATACACACACACAGACACACATGGACGCACAGAGACACACACATGAGTCAATAAAATCTGTGATAATTAAAAATGCTATCCTAGATTTAAGATGTATTTTAAAGATATTAACATAAAATGACATCTCAGAATAATGGCAGGTTTACTTCTGTTGCTTCACTAATTCATTTTCTTTGGAGTTAATGGGCAGTCAACTGTTCATTCTTACCCTTTTTTGCAAGAGTTTCCTTTTTTTTTCTTTTAAAAAATTTTATTTATTTTTAATATTTTATTTTATTTTATTATTATTTTTAAAGGTTTTATTTATTTATTTGTCAGAGAGAGTGAGCACAGGCAGACAGAGTGGCAGGCAGAGGCAGAGGGAGAAGCAGGCTCCCTGCTGAGCAGGGAGCCCGATGTGGGACTCGATCCCAGGATGCTGGGATCATGACCTGAGCCGAAGGCAGCCGCTTAACCAACTGAGCCACCCAGGCATCCCTTTAATATTGTATTTTTAAGTATTCTCCACACCCAGCGTGGGACCCTGAGATCAAGGGTCCCGTGCTCTACCGATTCAGCCAGCCAGGAGTCCCCGTTTAATTTCTATTCATTGAAATAGAATGTGACCTCTAGGCGTTGATATCCTAGAAAACAGGCCCATGAGTCTTCCCACAAGAAAGTTAGAAAATTTCCTTTTCTTTTTCCCCCTCCCCTTCCAAATTACCGTCAGCCACCTGATACGTCTGTGCGTTGGTGGAACCTACTGATTGCGACGAGACCAAAGAGGTGAAGGAGCTCATTCAAGGAGTGTTTGGTCAGACCCGTGACTAGAATTCAGGTCACTTATTTCAGTTCTCACACAAACATTTATTACACTGGATGTCGTGCTGGTTGCTATTTCTGTGACCTTTCTCTTCCAGCATGCCAGCTGCCTGTCTGCTCTGCGGGATGTGATCTACGGAAGTTACTTTTCTTTCCATAGGGAAGCATTTCCCTAGTGTTCATTCTCCTCACATACACTCAGCAGACCTCCTCAGTCTCCTCATTTATGAGACGAGGATACTGTGCTGCCTGCTCCAAACTGTCTTGCTGCTGTCCTCCTTTAATCAATTATACACGAAAAACTCATTTGAGCCCTGAACATCCTTCGTTGTGCATTTCATGTAGCTATGTTCATCATGCTGTGTTTTACTTATTTTTACTTCACCTTGTTCCTAAAGATGGCAGGAGGAATGATGCTGTCATGTCCCTCTCTGATACAGTGATCAAAGGAAGGGTTCAGTTATTTTAAACAGTGGAGTGCGTTTTGCTTTTGGTCCCACGTTGCGAACAAGCCTGGCTTCGTCTCGCTGTCCTGGTTTTCTGTGCCATTTTGGGTGTGTGTGCAGGCACACATCAGCAGCATCATGAGCTGTTGTCCTCAGGGCCTAGCAAAATGTGAATGTATAATAATGAAGCAAAAGTTTAGCTAATAAATGCAAGCTGATGATGCATACATGTAATGGAGTAGAATGACATTTCTATTTGGGGTACAAAGTATTGGGATTATGTCAATATCTGTGTTAAATTGCATAAATTGGAACTATGTCTTTTGGGGCCTTGAGATATTAAAATAATTAGAAAATGGAGCAGTTCAGAATGTAATCATTAGAACTGCTCTCTCTCTCCTGATCTGGGAGAATGTAAAAATGGCCATTCATTGGTTGGTTGCTGTGTTCTGAGGATTTTGCTGACTACTTTACATGGAACATTTTCTTTACTCATTTTAACAATCTGTGGAATAGTTTATTATCCACATTTTACAGGAATGAAACTCAGTTGCAGCAAGGTGAAGTGACATGCCCAAGCACTCAAAACTGCAATTCAAATTGAGAACTGTCTGATTCCAGAGTCTTACTTTTAATCACTTTGCTATACTTCTCCCAAACCCACTCATTCATTCACCACATTTTTATTGGTGCATGAGTGTTTGGGATACCAGGAAAATGGAATAAAACAGACAACTCTGGTCTCATGGAGCTGTTGTTCTTACAGGTGAGGAGGAAAGTGAAGATGCAGAGGATGTCACATGGTAACGCACAGTCCCAGGAGCTTACAGAATAGTGAAGCAGAGGAGGCAGTAGAGAGTGATGAGCATGGATGCGGGGCTGGCCCATTTGAGTAAGGTGGTCAGGAAGGCCTTGCTAAGAAGGTCACATTGGACAGAAACACGAGCAAAGGCACAATTGAAGTGGGGGTTGTGATGGCATTGAAACAATTGGAGGGTGTGAGCTAAGGAGAAGCTGGGGAGAGACGGGAACCAGAGAGGACATGAGTAGAGACAACTATTTGGAGTCACTTGCCAAAAAATTGGTCCTGGATCAGGTGAGTGTGGAATCTTTTATTTTTTAAGATTTTATTATTTAAAAAAGATTATTGTGTTATTAATTGCTAAATGTAACAGTCTACTAGGGAAGGAAATTTGATTGATGATGCAGGAGAGATGTGAGAAGTGATACCTCAGTGTTCCAGAGCAGATGAGATGGTTTGGAGCCTAGTGCAGAAGGGGGTGGCTTGATCTTAGGCAGGAGTATGGAAAATAGGAGGGAAACAAAGTACTGGTGGCAGAGGGATGAACTTGTTGGGGTTGAGGGCATTGTCTTCAGATGGCTCCTGTGTTCTCAGTGGAAAGGCAAAATCAGATCTTAAGCTGAGTGTGCTGGTGGGGGATGCCATGTTGAAAGTCCAAGGAGGCACCAGCACAGAGCTGTCCTCCAGAAGAGTCAGAGAGTGACCAGAACACATCTCCATAGTTTTGTGATCTGCCAGCTTTCAGCGTCCCCTTGGAGTTAGTGGCCATGTCTTCAGATTGTGATTTCTGGAGAGTGAACGTGCTTCTCACACTGGATCAGGATGAACAGAGCATGTGGAAAGTTGCATTTCAATATGGTCATGGTTTTGCCAGAAGAGTGTAATAAAGAGGTCTATGATGCGACCGAGGACTTGATTGTACATTGTACTTTTTAAAATAATCATCCCAAATAACATGAGGTGCGTTGTTACAGGAAGTCCCTTGCCTTCACAAAAGCTACCACATTTCTCCCTGAGGAGAAGGGCCAGTTCTCACCCAAGTCCACACAGGGGACTGGCGTTGTTTTTGTGTAAATTAAGTAGTCCAGTTTTTAAAAAATCTTCGCCTTAATATTTTTTTTTGGTTCGTTTGTTTTATTTTGAATGGTCTATCATCATGGTTCTCTTTTTGTCCCCCCAAGTTGAGATGTATGAAGGCTTTTGGTTTCCCTGGCAGTGGGGCTGGGGCATAGAGGCAATCAGGGCTCACCTGTACACTGACTTGAGAGGAGTTCAATAAAGTCCATGCCTTAAAGATAAAACAAGATAATAATTATGAAATTTAAGCTGGGAAGATGGGAAGTGAGGATATGGAGAGTGGGTGGTGGGGACATGGACAGGGTGAGGACGTCAATGGAGTGTGAGTGCTGGAAGGCCCAAGAGTGCGGGACTGAGGTGGGAAACAGAAGACCACATGCCTGACAGTGAGGTTACTCAAGAGAGTGAGTCTTCCTGACTTGAACCCTCGGTCTGAGCAGCTGAGGTGGACGGAGGGTAAAGTCATTATGGGAAAGGTGCAAGGACCTGGAAGACCACAATTACCTGGGAAGGGAAGTCACCAAGAAATATTTCCAATTTTTGAGAGATTGGCAATGAGTTAAAAGTTAAGGATCTCCAACAGGGAAGGAGTCATGGGTCAATAATGATTGTAAGAAGGAGCAAGTTGTCGATGCATTTTAAGGGAGAACAAATAGTCTGTTCACAAGTATTGCTCACAAGCCATCCTGAGGAGCTCTGGGTCTTTCAGGAAGAGGAAGAGAAGGGAGAATCATCTGGCAAAGAGGAGAAGGAGGAAACCAGCCTTGCCTTGGGCACCTTCCTTTGGGTGGTGCAGAAAAGAAAGCAGGCTTCACTCCCATGGTGAAAAAGCACAAGAGTCGTCAGAGGAGAGCCAGCTCTCAGGCTGGAGCAAGACGCTAAAGAGGGGAGTCAGAGAAGGGTTTGAGCAAGAGAGAGTTTTGCTGATGACACTAAACTAGGGTGGATACAGTAAAAGGATTTCCAGAGTTGGGCGTGATGGGTGGGGCCAGAGAAGAGGATGTGGAGAGCAGGGTAGGAGGCAGTCTGAGAGAAGGAATGAAGTGGAAAATCCCAGGCTTTGTAAGGTGGAAGATCAAGTTAGGCCCAGTGGACTCCAGGCAGATAGTGGTGCTGGGGCTGGGTGTGGTGAGAGGAGAGAAGGAGGTTTGTCAAGGCTGTGTAGGGTTTGGGCTTCTCCTATTCCTGCAAGTGATGGTGTTGAGTTTTGGCGAGAATCAGTTTCGTCTGAAGCACCATTTCTGGAAAGCTTCTCTAACTCCTAGAATTTGAACAGCATTATGGTGCACTCTGAATTTAAACTAGGTATTTATACTGAGGAACTCATTTTCTTCATCTGTGAGGATGCCCAGCTGTGGAACTACAGATTTCTCCCCTGTGGTAGTCTATGCTCACAAATGAAGAAAATAACAACAACAACAACAAAAATAACAAATACATGACAAATAACTGCAATGACAGAAAACTATCATCTATATGAGGCAGGGGAAACAGAAGAGATAAGAACATGTTGAAATGTCTGACTTCCTAGAAATTGGGAGGACAGAATATTCTATCTAGAGGACAGATGTCACTCATTTTTGTCAGACCATTAACAGAATTTTACAGCTCCTGCAAAGAATTTGATTTTTGGGAAGCTATATTGTGTGAGCGCAGTGTTTATCTATAGTACATATTCAAAATGCTTTTGGCCAATAAATTAATAGATAAGTAGATTGATAAAGCCCTTGTGAAGGGCTTCAGCCTTTAAGATTATTAACTTGAATTAGTAGCAAGCATTTCCTGTTGATGTTAAAATTAGAGTGCAGACTTTTTAGAGTTTAGAGTCTAAAACCTTTGGGCTTATATCGCCTTCAACTCCAGGAGGGGAATGGAAGACAGGAGACCCTGTGTACTCTGATTGGAGGCTCATGAAGTGTCATTCTCTGTCTTCATTTTTCATCCATAGCTGTGAAGAAGTGCTCCTCCTGGGTCGTAGATCCTTAAATCACATTCTAGTGACCCTTTTAGATCTTTTTTGTTGATCCTTCTCATTGCCTTTATGTTGCCTTTTGCTTTTTAATTTATTTTTATTTTTACTTTTGGGAAATGAGCACATTCTTTGTTTTCAGGATAAGTGCAGTTGTACTATCAGATACAAGAGATTTATAGAAGTGATTTCGCTACCTGGACATATTTATTTAAATTAAGAAAATCATTTGAGTTGGAGGCATCTGTTTGTAATTTAATGGACACTTTGCCCTGCATCGTAGATTGATAACAGAGCTTCTGTGAGATAACCATAATTACTGGTATTGATTTTTAAGTGCTTTTATGTTGTTCTCCACCAATCCCCTCTGTACCCATCTCCTCCCAAGTAGTCTGAACCTTTGGATTGTAACAGACGTATCACAAGGTAGCCAAATGTGAGAGGTTGTGTGCATGATTTTGTATTGACATCAGTGTTACTGAAAACAAAGAAATAGTTAATTAGTTAAATAATTAATTAAATCTGGTCTTTAATTTGGAAGACCAGAAAGCCACTCCCAGGCTAGCATGTGATTGCCCGCCATTCTTTAACTTTATTTTGATGAAGATTCCTTGAATTCCAGATGCTGGAAAGCTAACTATTTAACTTTCTTCAGGTGGAGCTTTCAGATTTTGCTGTGTTTATCCCATACTAGGTTGAACTTAACAGAAACTTTTCCTGAGGCCCACCTTTGGTGGAGGAATAATCCAGGATTATTATCCTGACTTTTTTGTTCCATTCATATTCTACTGATGTGTAGTTTATCTGTTTTAGTGTTTATGAACCTTCTTTTTCAGTCACATTTTCTAGGACCTGGAAATGTTCATTTGCTTTGTCTCTTTTGTCCTTCCCCTTTTTATTTAAAATGTAGGATTTATGTAGCATATCAAATTTACAATGGTTTGTAATGACTTTGAGCTCTTTTCTTGTGTGCCTGTGCCTCCTGTCATCCAACCCTGTTTCATAACCAACATGATGAGAGAGGGGTACTTTTTCCTCCTGTCAGTGATGAGGAGATGTTGCTAGATATGCCATTCACCATCTATTGATAATCATTAACTTTTCCCCAGAAAATAACTTACAAGACCAAAGAAATCTTAGGAAGGGGGTGAATATTCTTCTGTAGGTTTTGATTTATTCACAGTGAACTTAGACTACAGAGTAATTCCCTCCTAAGGTTGGCCTGATTATACCGATAGGGTTTTTGTTGTCATTGTTGTTGTTGTTTTGTATTGTGCAGTTTGTGGTTCTAGATATTAAATAATATTTAAAAATATTTTGTTTGCCCTATTTTCGGTTAAGTTTATTTTCTTTAGTCATTTGCATTTGATATGTTGGTTATTTTTTCTGAAATTCTGGGCTTATTCTTTACATTTCACATTTGTTATTTGAGATTATGTTCTAAAACTTGAATTAAAAAAATACTCTGAATGATTATGATTCATTTCACATTTCTATCCCATCAATAATAATGAGGGTAGGTTTCCTTTTCTCTCAAGAATGCCCAACCAGAAGCACAAGGACTATTTTTTTTGTTTTGTTTTGTTTTTCCTTTCAAGCATCACCTGTAGCTGTTGGAGCAAGTATAAAAAAATGGACATTTTATTTTTTTTTAATAATTTAAATTTATTTATTTATTTATTTAGCATATAATATATTTTTATCCCCAGAAAAATTGATATTTTATATTTATTGAATACTTTCTGCTTGTTTACACTAAACAAGTTATATACAGTTAGGGTTCATCAATGAATTGATGGACAACACCAAAAAAATCTGTGCTTCCTTGAGCTTATGTAGAATCTGGGGCAGACATTTGTGGGGGGTGGAATAGACAACATGAAAAATAAACATGGTAGATAAATACAGGATCTAGTGTGATGGAGTGTGATGATCTAGTGTGCTGGACAATACAGGATTATAAAAACATTTAAAAGCAGGGTAGTAGGATTAGGAGTGCTGGAGTGAGGGTGAGGTTGCAAATTTTAAATTTTACATAGTAAGGTCAGTGTAGGGCTCTCCAAGAAGATACGGCATCAATCGGGTTGGGATCTGGAAAATAGAGTTCTGGGCAGAGGGAACAGCCTGAGAATGTCTCACTGCCCATTCGGATAATAGGTACCAGGGCTGCCAGGATCCCTGAGGGACAAACAGAAGAGCGGGTGATGGAGAGAGGATCAGAAAGAAAGCGCTCATCAAAGTGGGGCATCCGCCCGTGAATGGCCCAGAGCAGTATTGTGCAGACTGTCAATACTGTGTCTTATCAACAAGAGAGAAAAATAATTTCACTGCAGGTTTTTCTACAGAAGAAAAAAATATATATATATTGTGCCTCTGTTGGTAATCTTGATCTCATTAGATACTCTCTGCTCCTTTTCAAAATTCTTTGGAAAAAAATAATTCCAAGTATGATTAAAAACCAGTATAACCCTTTCATCTTCTCTTTGGTGTCCTTTATTTCTTGTTTCTGTAGGTGATATTTGAGTGCTGTTTGTGGAAATCTGGCCCCATTTCCTTTTTTCAAGTTCCTTCCATTTCCTTTGAGCATTTTCTCTTTGATGTACTTTGATTTCAAAGATATTTTTCTTTTTTTTTTTAATTTAGGGGTGTATGTGTGTTTATGACATTGGATTGAGAATGAAAAAAGTTTTCAAAAATTCACCTTTAACATTTCTAAAATTATCAACAGAAATAACACATTATAATAATGATAAATATCAAATTAGAAATTAATGAATATTGATTAATGGTTACCAGAAATGTGGTAGAGTGAAAAGATGGTGGGTTTTAATGAGCTGTTACTGAAATGTGTTATATGTGTAATGTGTTTAGAACACACAGAGTTTCTCATGTAAAAGTATAGTATCTGTCTATTATAGAGAAAAAAGAAAAAACTGGAATGGGCAAACACTCCACCTCATGTAGCCAGTTTTCTTCCCTATGAAGCTGGGTTAATAACCATGACACCCAGTTGTTTTGCAGATTGGAGATCATGTACGTGAGTGTCTTGCATGGTGTCTTGTGCCCAGGAAAATAATAACCCTATTAACTGACATTTATTGAGGGCCTGCTCTGTCCCATGCACTGTGCTAAAGACTTTGCCTCCATGGTCATCCTCACAAGGATGATTGGCACAAAAGCTTCTCGAGAGAAGCAATAGTATGGCTCACTGGTGTCCATCCAGTATGGAGAATGGTGCTTGGCACATCCTAGTCACTGAATATGGATTTGTTGAATGAGTGAAAAGAAATGCCCATCTTACAGCTAAAAAACCTGAGGTTTGGTGAGATTATATAAATGATCTCTAAATGACCCAAGGGGACACATTGAGTAAATGATGAAGCCTGATTTTGAACTCAGATGTACTGCCTGAGAGCCCATGTTCCCCATTATGACATTAGTAGGCTCTTACTAGTGTTGCGTGTGGGGCAACAGAGACAAGGTTCTCTCTCTCCATGATCTTAGGTGCATAGCTCCTCCTGTCTACCTTTATCTCAGAGTGAGACATGACATTGGTCACAGTGGATTTCATAGCTATGATTATTGTCCTTGGGTGTAAAAATATTATCATGTCCCTCTTTGGCCCGTAGCATCAACCAGGTGTAAAGATGGTAACATCTTTGACCTTGTGCATGCTTTCATGTACAACAGCATACACAGAGCGTGTGCACACGCATACACACACACACACACACACACACACACACACGGGCTGCACACTGGGATCCTCTGAGAGATTCCTATGCCTTTTAACTCCTGAGGGTCCTGTTGAGTGGTAGTTTGAAGGCTCGTTGAAGTAATCACTGACCTGGACCTAAATTTGTTTCCTGTATGTAACAAGTGGGAGAACAGGAAATTAATGTCAGAACTGAAATTTAAATCCCCAATAGGTAAGACATCTTATTGCTACTAGGAGGTTAATTTTATTCCAATCCTTTTTTCCCCCTTAAACATGGATAGGATATTGGTTATTGTAAGCCACATATCTTTTTCAGCTCTCAGAGTTAAAAACAAAACAAAACAAAACAGATGTTTGGTAAGGCCATCCTGCTTATACTCGCAAAGGAGCTGATAAAATTTTTTATTTTTTTATTTTAATTTTTTAAAGATTTTATTTATTTATTTGACAGACAGAGATTACAAGTAGGCAGAGAGGCAGGCAGAGAGAGAGGAGGAAGCAGGCTCCCTGCTCAGCAGGGAGGGGCTTAATCCCAGGACCCTGGGATCAGGACCTGAACTGAAGACTGAGGCTTTAATCCACTGAGCCACCCAGGCCCTCCCACTAATAAAATTTTTTAGAAGAAAAGACTCTTGGTAAATTTAGTCTAGATTACTGTACAGATAATATGATATCAACTTAACTCTAAGATATTTTTCCTTACCAATGTCATATCAATACCTTATGAATGTTAAACCCGCTTTTTATGTATTTTTTGTTAGATAATTTACATGAAAATTATGAAACACCCTCTAATGGTATTCAATTAGCTTACTTCATCAATAATCAAGACAGGGAACAAAATAAAAAGGAACAGATTAATGAAGGATAGAAAACATGATTTTTTGACTGTTTTGTAACTGTGTGTAATTCTGCTTTCATTTGAAGACTCAGAATTCCAGGTATTAGAGAAATCTGTGACTAATGCAACTTGAAAGGTCTCAGGCTGACGTGTAGCAATTTTTCTCAGTAGTTCTCATATACTGGAATATGTCAAATGCTGACGCAATATTAATAATAATTCATAAATTGACATTGTAGCAACTTTTTCAGCCTTACACTTGGGCACAATAAATGGAAAAAATCATTACAGTCAATGCCAACCAAATTTACGTTATGGGCAGAAACCACAGGAGTCCTATTCCACGTTTATGCTGTTTGCCAGTTTAAGAAATACTCGCTTAAGGATCAATTTGTGACAAAAGCAAGGACTGAAGAGGTCAAAGTAGAGCATTTCCCTAGCTTTTATTTTGTTTTGTTTTTAATATCGCATATTGAGGTTTTTATTTGCTTGGTTATTTGTTTCATTTGTTTGTTTGAAGATATAATGGGAAGAGTTAGAGATTTGACAGAGAGAGGATGGATGTATATTTCTTTACTGGATATATGCGGGGTTAGAACACATGTTACAATGTCTGTTTTAGGAATGATTCATACACACTTTGGTATGAAACAACAAATGCATTAATCTTCTGGAACTCTGAAAGTTCCATGTGGATTTCTATTTTACATTACTTTTGCAAAGTTAATTATGATAATTGCACCTGGGGGAAGTTATGGAGGGGGCAGGGAAAGACGTATTAGTATCAAATCAAAACTTTATTTATAAATAGGAGTTGACTTAAATGTTATGCAAAGTTTTGGATAATTTTTTAGAGTATATGCATCTCAAGGGTCCAATCATAGACACCGAAGTATTCCATCTTCATAAATGCCCATGACTCACCATGATTAAAATCATGGCAGCTATGGGATCCCCAAAGCCGCAGGGATACATTGTATATTGGCGTTGTGACAGAAAAGCCTAATAGGTCTTTCCCATTTGTAATAAATGTGTTCCAGTACTCCATGCCCGGATATGTTTTATTGATCTCCTCCATTACCACAGTGAGGTCTCAATCTTGGTGGTAAAGCATATTTTAAGAAATTACAGTTTAGAATTGTCAAATTGTGTGTATCAGGCCACTGAGTTAACTGTTCTTGGAGTTCATGGCATGTCTGTGCATCTTGGCATGACATTGAGAAAGCAAGATCTAGGTGTGTTTAGAAAACTCATGCTGAAGCTCTTCCTGGAAGGCGTGTCTTCAGCCCATTAGCCCTTCCTCCCACTGAATGCTGGAAGGGAAGTTTACTTGGTGAACAGTCCCCTGTTCCAGTGTTAAGTGCTTCTCTTGGATCCGGACGTTCCTGGGCTCAATCTAACCTTCCCTGAGTGAGACCGCTCTGCCTGGATATGCCCTAGGAAATTTGGTCTGTTCCTGGTATTGTCTGGGTTAAAAAAATCATTAGAAATCTCAGGTCACTTTGAGCCTTTGAAGACAATTTTGTTTGAAGACAAAGGTTTGAAGGTTTGAAGACAATTGAAATGTGAGGTGAGGAAGGGGTATAAATTAATCAGAACCAATTAATAACGATGAGCTATGGTTTTTTATTAGTCATAGAATCACAAATTACTGGAATCTTTCTGGTTATGAATCAGATGTGGAATCTCATTTTGTATTTAGTATTCCCTGCCCAAATTTAGAAAACATATTGAGGCCTAATCAAAATTAGTAAAAGGCAGTAGTCCAAATGTTCAATAACATTTACCTGTAATAATCTCATGTGCACATGCTTTAAAAAATAAAGTATAGCTTAGTATAATAAGAATTTATCAAAAATTTACCATTACTTTTGAGATTTAACAGTGAATGAAAATGTGTGCTTATAGTGATCCTGGGAGGTATTAAACTTCAAAGTCATTAAAAATTATATGCTGATAAAGTTGCATTGTTAAATATATATATATATTTGCATTAGGATTCCTTGAAAGTTGATAATTGTTATGTGGTAACTCCAAGTTAACTAAAATACCTTACCATTTCATTTACCCATACTGTGGAAATTAAAACAGTCCATGTAACTTGACTTTCTAGTAGTCAGCAGAAATGTGCTTTATCTGATTAATACTGAATCAAAAAATGTGAGAGCTATAGATTTCACAATGGAATACTATGCAGCCATCAAAAGAAATGAAATCTTGCCATTTGCGACAACATGGATGGAACTAGAGCGTATCATGCTTAGCGAAATAAGTCAAGCAGACAAAGACAACTATCATATGATCTCCCTGATATGAGGAAGTGGTGATGCAACATGGGGGCTTAAGTGGGTAGGAGAAGAATAGATTTCAATTCAGTCACTTGATTGAAGAAAAATGTGATTCATAGCAATGGAGGGGTTTTCTCAAGGTCATCCAGCTGTTTGCAGGCAAAGAGAGACTGCACTGTGCCCTTCTGACTTGAAAATTGGTGCCCTTTCTTCTATAGTGTGTCAAGCAGAAATAAAAATTTTAATACTTTCGAGTAGCCTCAAGTTTCTGTGTCTTTGAACCGTATTAAACCCCAAGGTTGTGAAGTGAGCACACACATAGTTGATAAAAACTATTTAGGATCCAAACATACTGGTTCCATAGGGGGTCTTGTTTATGTAGGGTTGGCCAAGAATTTGGTAGAAGGAGCAAAGGAAATGGGAAATGCGATCTCACTACCTAAGGGGTTGATGATAAACATACACTGTGGCTTCATCAGATGTTGCTTTGTTGTCTTCCGGAGGTTAGCACGATTCAAGGAGGTGTGGTTATGTGGGTATGAGCCATAGAGGTGAGGAGCTAAATGCTGGTCAGCATTTCTCCTTGTGTCCCACATTTGTCCTCACAGACACTCTTTCGAAGAGCATATTCTCCGGTTAGGGGCACTGCTTTAACTGCAGCCTCTTACACTGTCCCCCGCACCCCCACCGCCCCGCATCCACGGTTTTACTAATGTGATGTCAAGTGCTAGCAGGAAGCAGATGCTCTTCCCGTCTGATGCTACATCATGATGCCCACGTGGTTCCCCTCACGTCATCTCGTGACGTAGTCACCTTACTGTCTCACATCATCACAAGAAGATGAGTACAGTACAATGAGATTCTGTGAGAGAGCCCACATCCACATAGCTGCTATTACAGTGTATTGTGATGACTATATAACAACATTATTGGATCTAACAATTATTATGTTGTGTATTAGAATATATTGTTGTATTTTATTATTGTTGTTAATCTCTTAGTGTGCTTACTCTATACATTTATCATAGGTATGCATGTGTAGGAAAAACAGTAGATGCAAGGTTCATGCTACCTGCAGTTTCAGGCATCCGTCGGGGGTTTGGGGGTCTTAGAATGTATCTCCTGCAGGTAAGGGAAAGGCCTACTGTTTCGTGAATGAGCAAACCTGATCCCTCTCCTCTCTGGATGCATGAGAGAATGAGTCTCCAAAAAAGGAGGGAAAGGGTGAAAAGTATAAAAGTATGAAAGGTATAAAACATTGACAAGAGACTTGGCTTAGTCACTATTTTCTCTAGAATAACTCCAGTCCCACAGCAAAGGCTCAGACTACAACCAGATGCCTCCTTCCGTACAACCTCCACTGGACGCACGCTGGGCTGCAGGGTCAGGAAGGGTCAATCCTGGCTCCACCTGGAGGAACACAAAGTCTCCTGAGACTTTTACCACACGGTTCTTATCTTTGCTGACCTGTGGAATTCATGAGTGTCCTTTTATTTTTTGTAGTTTGTAATATACTTTCACATAGTCTCTTATTTCACATGCACAGTTCAGGCAGTGGAAATCATTCTTCCCATCTTTCATTCATGGCAAGACTGGGACTCAAAACTTAGGACTCCTGATTCACTCACAAACTGTTATTCTTTGCAGTACCCTATGTTGCTTTGGGAGGACACACACACACACACACACACGCACACACACACACACAGGCACATGCATACATTTGGAATAGGGAAACCACACAGGTGTGCATCTGTTCACAGATAGACTTTGGTAGGTTCTTTCAGAAAAATCAACAACAATATGATTTGAAAACTTGGAAGCTATAGCACAATGACAGTTTGTGACCAAATGACTTTCATCCGTCTCTCTCTGTGCATGTTACACACACACAGCCTTTAGCACATAGATAATTACATCTACAGATCAATTACTATTTATTGTTAGTGTCCTCCAAAAAATGTGCAGCAGCCATCAGTATAATCCTACAGAGCTGATTGTTTCAGAGTTGATGGAAGGACACAGGGCACCCTGACATTTGACCTGAAGGCATGGACAGCACTCAGATCCAGAAGGACTTTCCTGACAGCCCTTGCACTTTCGTAGCAATCGCGCACAAACACAGCTGTCCGGCTGGTAGCAGTGACAGCAAAGTTGTCATCTCCCCTTGCTTCCCGATCACCACAGTCATGGGTCCATCCTCACTGCAGAACTGCCAGCCTGTGTAGTATCTACATGTGTTTTGGGGCCGGTGAGTCCCAAACAGAGTGACATCACCACGGCGGGAGGGAGAGTGCTCCCAGGATCACATTCTCAGGTTTTTCTCCTGAGCGTCCAGAGCCAAGGTGGTCTTGAGTGAGTCACCTGCAAAGAGTAAAGATATGCTCCTCAGTCCAAACGTGCGATTTCCAACCTTTGCCAGCTATGATTAGACAAGTAATTGTGCATCTAAATTTAGTCTACGATTTGCATATGTAATTAATTATAATCTAGTTAGTTCTCTCTGGTCTTCTTTTCCTATAAATCGAATTACTCAGAGACTCTTACATGACACCAAAATCTTCTTAAAAGTACATATGACATTTTGAAGGATAAGATTAACTGCTCTTTATAGCCCTGGAGCTGCAAATCCAGAGCCTTCTGCTGTGATCAGACAGCTAGGAGTGCCTCCAGTTTTCAGGAAACAGTCTTAGAAACTTTCTCACAGCAATAGCTCCTCTTTTCATGAGGCTTTAGCATTTAGCAGTAATCATGAAAACCACATTTCCCCAAATTAGGTACTTCTTCATCACCCCAAATCAGAAGAATAACCTTGCTCGGCAAGAGTTAGGCATTCCTGTCCAAATTTATTTAGCATGTGTTGGATACTGACATGCTCTGTGCCAGGCCCTGTTTCAGGTAAACCACAGGTAGTGGTAAATATCACCCCAGTGTTAGGAGTTGAATTGTATCCCCCTCAAGTTCATATGTTGATGTCCAAGTTCCCAGGACCTCATACAGGTCCCATAGGACCACATACAGGGGCCTTGCGGATGTAATTATTTAAGATGAGGTCATATTGGTGTAGGATGGGTCCTTGATCCAAAATGACTGGTGTCTTTACACAGAGGGGACATTTGGGCATACAGATAGACACACAGGGAGGATGACAGGTGAGGATGAGGTAGAGATTGGAGGGGTCCTTCTACAAACCAAGGAACATCAGAGATTGTGAGCAAACCACCAGGAGCTGGTGGGAGTAAGGCAAGGAACAGATTCTCCCTCATAACTCACAGAAGGAACCAACCTTGCTGGCACATTGGCCTTGGCCTTCTGGCCTGTAGAACTGTGAGGCCATACATTTCTGGTTGCTAAATTCTCCAAGTTACAGTCCTTTGTTATGACAGCCCTAGTAGACTAACACAGCTGGGTGCCTCTTTTGGGTTGGGTAGGACACATGAAAGTTCAGGATTTATACTGAAAACCCTTTGGTGCTGGCAGCTCATACTGTGTCCAGGGAGCTCCCTCTGTGGTTAGAGTCCAAACTGAATTCTGGCTTTTTCTAGCAGTTTAGATCTTCCCCACCTCTGTATCTTGAATGGCCTATAGGAGTGTGGAGGTATTTATCCTTTTAGCCCTCAAGATGACTAGGAGGCATACAGAGTTGCTGGACCATCCTGCCTCTTCCATTTACTGAGAATATGAAATACTATAATCAATTCTTATGTGATGCATGATGGTAAGAGAATGGAGAAACACCAGTCTAAGAAACCAAAAAAGAAAAGTATGATTGGGGTCAGTTTTGATTTTTAGAGGATCCAGAGTGAAAGACAAGGCCTAGGTACAGCAATAGATTCTCTTGTTACAGGGGTTTGCAATCTTGCAGAAAATTATAGGAGGCTAGATTGGGCAGGGGAGGGTTTATCCGAGTTGAAGGAAGACACTTATAAACTGAGGACTTTCCTGGAAGGCTCTGGCAGGAACTAAGCAAGGTTTCTCCTTGGTCAAACTGGAACTGAGAGCCTGGCTGCCACCCAAGCAGAGTGTGGAAATGGGACTAGAAATGTGGGACTGGGCAGAGGCCGTTCAGGCAAGTTGAGGCACTCAATAGATGTCAGTTGCGGTGGAATGTTCCTTCCACAGTAGACAACGAGGGGCAGGTCCTGCCTGGGAGGGAAGTAATCTACAACTCTCCCACTTCCATGGTTGCCCAAGCCACCCAAGCATGTTGAGAATTTGCTCCTACAATTTGGGGAGTTTGCAGAAGAATTAAAGGATGTTTAGACATCACATCTCAAAGCTATAGAGAAAGTAAGAATTCATTCATATTGAAGAAAAATGAATTGTCTACGAGTAGTGGCAGGTACACTGACAATTGGTAAGCTGCTCTCTCTAGATGACATGTCTGCAAAAGTGAATGATTGCAAGAATTGATGAATGTAGAATGACCCACAAAAATAAAAAAAAATAATGAAAAGTTGTAATAATACCTAAAGAAGTACAATGCTATGGACTTACTTCATGTGGGTGAGCTGCATTCCATATCTCTGCCATCCTGGAGGGAGTCAGCATATAAAACTGATTGTAATTATTACTTTGACAGAGGGCTACATTATTTTTACTATTTTTAATTTTTCAGTGCCTCAGAGGCTTTATGGTCAGCCCTAGAAAAATTTGTTAAAATCCTTAAAAATTCTATTCTTTAAGAGGTCTACTTGAGATATCTGAACAAAAAGTATGCATGAAATATTAGAAATATTGACAGCCTGATTTTTAGCCATGATTACGCACACACACACACACACATACACACACAGTCCAAGAGGACTTCAATCTGTGAATATATTTTGTTTAATTTTTTCCAAGTGTTTCTCAATGTTTTAATGTGTTTAGTTTCACAGTGAACTTGCGTGATGCCTGGCATTCATATGTGTAAGAATTCTCTTTTGAATGTTCTGTCCTTGATGTGCTTATAGTGTCCTCTCCTCTCTACACTCAAGGAAGCCTACTGGGATGCAAGTGGCAGTAATGTTGTTGGAGAGCTAATTCTGAATCTGCTGTAATTTATCAGAAACACGTTTTTTGCAAACATTAACTTTTTAAGTATTATCGGTAGCGTTGTTTTGGACCCTCCCTGCCCCCCCCTCCCCCATAGTAGCATGTTGTGAAGACTCCGTTGAGTACTGTGGCTGAAGCATCAGGAGTTTAGGATTTAAGAAAGTTAAAATTATTCCCCCCAGGCACAAGTTTAAGATCTCTGTTAATTTTTGGGATGTTTTAATCTGCTTGGTTTAATATGGAACTCCAAGGGAGTCCTCTGGTTTACACCCTGTGTCTGGCAAGGTGTATTTCCTCTTAATTAGATCGCACTGGTCAGATGCTTTATTCTTCCGTGAACAATGTAACTGTGGGATTGCATAGTACTTACTGTGCACCAAACTAGTTATGTCCTGGTTTCTGCTCTTTCACAGTGCTGGTAAATTCGTGAAAGAAAGAAATATAATATACAATAGTTTTTTTTTTTTTTTTTAACATTCTGGGGTATTGTAAAGGGGATAATTTTTTAGGAAGGTAAGAAGAGGGAATTAAGGCTTTAATGAATCTGTGTTAGGCTGCCTGCCTTGCTGTATTTGAGGTCTTACTAGTTTATTTCAGGCCTGGGATTCTCCCTAAGGTACATAGGAACAAGTTCATATATTTTAGAGGCATGATATTTGGGACAGAAATTTCCAACTCTCATTTTGTGATATGCTAGGGGATCCTCAACTATTTCAAAGGGGATTACAAAATATCTCAAAAGGGTATCTCAAAATACCCTTTAAATTTAATTTAATCTAATACACACCACTGAATCTCTTTTCCTGCACTGGTGGGGTCTGACCTGGACTGTGCTGGGTAGCAGGCATTTAAAGATGAGTGGTTCACAGTCCTAGCCCTCAGGGAGCTTAGTCAAGTTCAACAGACCTGCAAAGAATGCAGGGAAATACTACAACTTCCATTTAAAGGAGAGGGTTCATGGAAGTGACAATTCTTGAACTTGAAGTTGGACTCTGGAGGATGACTCTAGTCTTCTCTGCTCAGTCAGAATCCAGTATGGGAGGCACCTTGGAAGTGATTTCTTATGTCTGTTTAAGTGTGACGTAAGGATTTTAGGACAATGTATTTTTTTTTTTTTTTAAGAGCCTGAAAGTTTGTAACAAGGGGGAATAACAGGTCTTACTATGTTTTCTCTTAGCACTGATTTCTTTGACCCACTTACTAGAAAAGGCATGTGTGTGTATGTTTATATATGTTTGGATATGTGCTTTATTTGGATTATATATATGTTAATATATACATTATATATATGAATTATTTTGTAGCTAAAACTCATAGAAATGAGATCAATAAAACATTATACTCACTCCGCTATCCACAAACTCCAAACCTGCCTAGCAGGTATGACCAAGTGCTTGATCAGAGCTTGGTGGAGTATTCCACGTGAGATGATTTTTTTTTTCCCTGACAGTGGAAATGAACTTCCAGAATAAAAGCAGTGACTCTCATTCTAAACATTTTTGAAATAACAGTTGGCATTTTTTTAGTTGCATGTACATCCACCTGTTTGTTACCAAGTATTTCTTGGTGCTCACTATGAATAATTGCTTTGTGAGTTACTGTGAAAACAAAATGAGGCTGCCAACTTTTGTGGGCAGAAATGGTTTCTGGTTAATTGTTGGATCCTCTACCTCATGCAGTATCTGGAAAACATAGACATTCAAGATATGTTTGGTTGGTTGAAGTGATGTGTACTGTGAAGACGTACATGCCCCTTCAACTTCAGGAAATGGATATGCCACAATTAAGGACAAGCTCAGAAGGAACTAATAAGTGGTCAGTATAGGGTCTGTGCTCCCTGATTTTGTTTATAATATTTTGGAAAATCCATGGAAAGAAGGGCTATTTCATTTGATTAAAATGTGATTATACATGTTGATTGGTTATACAGATACTGGTAATTTTATTGATAATTTCAATTTATAGTATCAGCATGTCAGGCAAAGCACAAAGCTGCTAATTGACATTGGCTCCAGATAGGTTTTTCTCTTTTTGTATAAGCAGCAAAAAAAAAATTCCATTCTTTTCCCCCAGTTGTCCTCTCAAAAAATGAGCCATTTCTCTTCAGTGTGTAGTGCTTCACGACTATGCTTGCATATGGCACATGGAACATTTTTTAAAATGGAATGAACATTTTAGTATTTGTGTGTCCACTGTGTCTTTCTGCTTCAGTCTGGCAAAGCTGTTTTTCTATTGCTGCCTCTCCTACCTGAGTGGTGATAGAAACCAGGCATGATTGTTTCAGAGGTAGGAATCGATATGCAATAAGTCCATGTTGTTTAATTCGTGTCCTGTAAAGCTTCTTTTATTTCCCCGTCTTGAACAGCCATGCATGATCTTGTGGGACTTGGAAGTGTTTGGGTTATATTGTTATTCTTTCATTTGAAGCTTTGAAGAAACCATAAAGATTGATGAGTATGGGTGATTTTTCATAGAATTTAATCTGAAGGTTTTGGTGAATAGCTCCTTTCATTAAAAGAAAAAATATATATTCTGTGGGGGGGGGTTAGAGATGGAAATAGACATTTTAAATATCATTGTGTTAATAATTTAAAATCAGTTAAAACCAAGAATTCACAGTGTTTTCAATAATGTTAGTGGTGTATTTCTGAGAGAATCTCTTGTTTGGATCACTATCTGCAATTCCCACCCTAAATTTCTCCCCAGTTCCTATACTTTCCTAAATGAGGATATTCATTCTCCTATGCCTTTCCCTCAAGGTGCAATACCTTGTCACAGCTCAGATGATAGACTCCCCCTTATCTTTCAGGATTAAGCTCAAATGTTACCTTCCAGGTCCCAGACAGTTCCCGAGATGTCCGCGGAAGGAATTTACAAAGACACCAAGCACATAACTTGTAATTTGACTACTTGTGCGTTAGCCCACTTGTCCTTTCAGTTGCAGGATTGTGTTTTATGCTTGGTGCCGCCTTCAAGGCACAGTGCCCTGTTCACAACTGAGCTTTAATATGTTTTCCAACTTACTGTTGGCTAGATCAATGGGAAGCTTGCTGGGGAGCCTCGCTTGGTACTTCCTTTCTCCTTGGAGAATCCTTAGGCTATCAATGTTTTGAAGGTGCTCCATTGTCCTTGAACTAAATCGAAATTTGCTCCCATGGCTGTGGGTCAGGAAGGGACAGGCTGGTCTACATGCAGTCATATGGTCAAGGAGTGGGACTCCCCTGTTTTTCTCAGGTTTTATCTCTCTGCCCACCTACCTTCTTTCCATACAGCTCAGGGATGCCATGCATGGAGACAAGAACTGTGCTTTGCTGTAAGAGTTAGTGTCTTTATTCTGTATACATTTCTGGGGACATCGTTGGTCTGAAAAATAATCAGCAGTTGCTTCCTGCTGCAGGCAGCTTTCAAACCTGTGCCCTGAAAAACAAAAAATAAACTCCTTCGAGTATTTATAACTACTGTTATATTTTTCCTAAGGCTAGCACTGAGTGTCTTCATTGGTTTAAACCATCCGGGAGGTAGTTGGAATATCTAACAGTACTGTATTCAGAGTGAGCTGACATAATGCTGGCAATAAATGTCTGTGGGATGTACAATTTTTGGTGGATTTAATTTGTTCTGGAATATACAGACTTCAAACCATTGGCCTGAGTTCCAGTCCCTCCCCCCTCCCCCAAGATTTTTCTCTGGTGACCTTTGATAATCACCAACTTTCCCCACCAGTTAAACACTGATGAGTATTAGCCTCCAGAGTCTGTTGTAAGAATCAAATGACACAATGTCAATGAAGTCTCTTTGAAAACAAGATATCAGTATTGTTTAGATATAGATTGCTGTTACAAGTTCTCTCCCACTTTCGATATTGTTTTCTTGTTTTCATTTACATTAACAAGCCAGGCCTGTCTTTGTCTAGGTCTAGTATATTGTTCGTTATGTAATCTAGTGGAGATGCGGCCAGTATTAAAAAGAGGACAGTGATGTTTCCGTAAATCATGGAGGACCTCAACGAGACTGGAGTCCTTATTCAGCAGATGGTGAGCTGAAACTCATGAAAAGCCAAGCAGCCCTTAGCAGACTAACTAAACTAAAACTCAGGTTGCTCGGTTCCTAAACTCAAATTCTTTTAACCCATAAATATAAAAGAATGAAATGTAGTTAATACTTCAGAAAGTAGGAATGAAGATCTCCACCACCCCTTCTTTTGGGTGAAAGCTCTCTTGTGTGAGTTGTGTTAAATAAATATTGGAAAAGATGAGACCCTGGTAATATTCAAGTACTTGTTTCTGTTTGGTTTGACTCAGTAGATGAAAGAAACTTTTAAGCACATGGGTGAGTTTTCTACTTATTCCTTTGTTTTATTTGGTAAACGTTGTGCTATGTCTTCTGTATTTCTAAGGAATAGGAAGAGAGAAGCCATAACTTGGTCCCCTCTTCAGTCACAGAAGTTTCAGAAGGGGGTTTGTGGTTGTGCTTTAGAGTAGCTCCTTGCTTTGTTCATTTAAAATATCCTGTGTTACACACTTTAAAAAAAAATGCTCTGCTTTGCCTGTCCCTTGATCTCTTCTGCTTACCTCCCTTCCCTCTCCATTCTACAGCTTTATTTTTGGTCATTGGTAGTATGGTAGTCTTTCTGAATTGTAACGGTGGTGTTTTTCCATACTTCCAACCTGTCCTGTCCCCAATTCATGAGGTGACTTTTAAATCAGCCAGATTCAGCTACAGGAAAGTGTGGATGCTTGCCAGCAGGAGCACTGTAGCTCAAATTAAAGATACTGTTCTCTTCTGGGGAGAATCATTGACAAAACTCAGTTTTGTTTTAAAGAGCTCACATAGAAAAGATGTTTTCTTCAGCACTAATCAGATAACTGTACCCTGTAGATCATAAAGCACAGTTCTCCAGGGCCCAGAAACCAGGGCAAGAGACACTCTTAATGCAATGTGATCTGTTTATGACCTTCTTAGAAAAGAACATCTCCATTCTCCCTGAAGAATGAATTTTCAGATGCATCTCTCCTCACACCCTTAAGAAATAACCTCTTCTTTGGACCACACCGATCACAATGAATGGAAGAACACTGAATGAAGATGATACCAGAGCAGCTAGCCTATTTAAATGGCTGACCAAGTCTTTTCTGAAGTGTGTGTGTGTGTGTGTGTGTGTGTGTGTGTACGTGTGTGTAAATGAGCGGAAGTGGGCCATATGGACACAGCTGGTAATATCAACAGAGGTAATGCTGGCATAGGGGAAGGACACAGGCTTGAATTAGGTCATGCCCTGGATGCAGTTCTCAGCTCCTGAAGAAGAGACCCTGGCAGTCACTTCCCACCCCCAAGGGGGAACAATCTGGTCTGGCATCTGGACCCAAATGATTGGTTAAGTCCTGAGAGAAGGAACCTCAGTCCTGGTGGAGGCCAAACTTCTTTCATCAGGATTTTGGGGCTTGTTACCTCAAAGACAGAGAAAGCGGGAATTTCCTGGCAGTTCAAACAACAACAACAACAACAACAACAAAAAAAACCCCAAAAAACAAAACAACAGAGAAAGACAGGAGGTTTTATTCTTTACCTCCCTCTCTCTCTAGCCCAGAAAGACACTCCTCTGTGCCTTATGTGCACAAACTCTGAGGACAGAAGCAACAAGGACACGTTTGGAAACACAGCTCATACTCAGAGGAGAGACTCTGTTCTAATTTTAAAATGTAAATTCTCTTCTCTGATATTTATCAGCTCCATTCATTTCTTGTGCTCTTCAAGGTTTCTCCCCTTTTTCAAATTCTAGGTTTCTTTCTGTTAGGATTCTTACTCTGAATCGCTGCTAATCCAAATAAAGAACAGAAAACAAGAAGACTCTGAGGAAAGGAGAAAGGATGTGTGTGTGTGTTTCACTTTAACCAAGACTGAATCAGGCAAGAATACAACTGAGCTCTCATTTCCCTTTCTTTTCATCTTCCAGACTTGTTAGATTGGAAACCCCTCAAAGCCTTCATGGTTTTCCCCGTTAAAAGCCATGCCGTTTAAAGATAAGCATCACAGAGTTACAAGGAAACACAGTTCTCATTTCACAGAGTAAGAAAACTCTAAATTGGGGAAGTGACAACTTAGGGTCACCCAGAGGTGTTGCGGGCAGCAAGCACCCTGTATATTTTGTGAGGGAGATCTATGTGGGAGTGAAAACTCGAAGGTCATGAAGACTTTATTGATGGTTTCCATTGACATGAGATTCCAGGGTATCTGGTTTGAGAGTAACTGAGCTTCAGGACCAAGCCAAAGGCATGATGAAGACTCAGAGAGGCTTCTGACATCATTTATGAGGAGGTGTGGTATGAACTGACATGTGTGCTCTGAGAAGGCTGTGATTATTGAATTCTGTAGACTTTTCATTCATATCATCCCTGTTATGGATGGATATGCGGTGAAGCATTTCCAGCATTTTGCAGTAGAAACCCTAGTTTTATCATTGTTTGCTAAACGTTTGCTGCTGTTCCCCATTTCTGCAGTTTACTATGGAATGGACCTTCTCATGATTCCATGCTCATGCCCCAACTGCACAATCCTTTTGTGCACAGAAATATCACTTGTGGCCCCTAACCGCCAACTTTCTTCATCATTTGATTGATTCCTAGCAGGATCCAGGCAAAATCCCCTTTCCCCTCCTGTACTGCAGAATGGACTGAGAAGCTGCCTTTCCAAGGGCTGCTGAGTACCAGCTGGTAGTCCCATCATTTCAGCTGGTTAAATGAATGCCTTTACCTAGCTGATAAAAGCATCAGGTTTGGAAGAGTTCCAGGGCCTCCTTTGTGCTTGTAGGAAGACGTGGTAGCATTTCTAGGCGAGCTGTGTGTTCCGTGCGTTTGGTGCAGTGCAGCAAACTTGTATAATAGCTCCATGTTGATGCTTGGATCAGCTCTTCGCTCTGCTTGAGAGAGTGGGAAGCACTCACTCATTTGTGTGCAAGGGGATGTGTGTGTATTATATGCATGCATACATTTGTGTGGGTGCATGTTTACTTTTCTTTAAATCCCATTAACCAAGTGTCAAGTACATCTGAGATTACTTAGCAGGGTTACTATTTCTGGTGTCCCATTTTTAATTCAGGTCTTGGAAAATTTACTACATTTTTGCTGATACTTTGGAGTGCTCTTTTCCCTGGGTCTTTTTTTTTTTTTTTTTTTTTTAAATATAAGAAACCCTCCTAGATCGTATAGGACCAACTGTCTCTGGCCCCACTCTAGGAGTCAGGTCCACTCCTGCTGTCCAGCACATTGCCTGAATCTAGACAGTCATCCAGTGTCAGGACAGAAATCAGTCCTGGGAGGATATTTGATATTTTATAGACCAAACTTCTTAACTTACAGTTGAGGATATGGAGGTCATACGTGAAATGACTTGTTCAAGGTTACTCAGCTAGGACCCGGGTCTGCTGAGTTTTAGTCCAATTCTTTCTCTGACACAATTGCTTTGACTTTTTCTAGAGGATTATGAGAAGTTGATTGAATTTCCCCTGACATATCCTGTAAGTTTCTTCAGGGCCGTGGCTGTCACCCAACAGATCACTGAAGCTCTTTTGACTTCTCTTCAAAATTACAAAGTTGAATTAATACACTCAGATAAATTATACCTGTTTGGATGCTTCTTAATGCTCTCCATATTGATTTGCATATAGTAGGTACTCAAATGTTTATTGAATCGATTTTGTAATCAGGATTGAATTGAAAGTGGGAAAGTGACTGATGCTTATTGTTGTTGTTAAATACAAAGATTCCCAGTTGTTGACTTGGCATGCAGGAAGCCCACCATCTGTCAACGGAAAGGATCTCGAGTGTCCTTTGGGAGAGATCTGGCTTGATTCAAGTGTTTGGGAAGCCTTTAACTAAAACACTCCTCTGTAGATGGTTCAGAAAAGGACATCCTCAAGCAGCCAGCTGTACATTTATGCTGCAAGCCCAGACTTACTGGGCTTCCTAGGACATATTGGGTGGTTAAGAGGGTCTGTTCTGGGATCAGTTCTGGGATCAGTTCCAACCATAGCCATTTGTTCGTTGCAAGACATTGAGTGAGTTATTAAGCCTTTATAAGTTCTGGGTTCCACATCTGCAAAACAGGGTGCTGCTGGGGCAGCAGCGTGCCAGTGAATGGAAACCATTTGGCCTGGTCCCTGGAACACAGTGTTCTTCTGATAAATGTTCACTTCAATCAGAGAGCAGCCATGGGGATTAAGTGATTACTGCCTGCAGGACCTTAGCATCTTACTCACATTCTTTGTGTCTCAATTCCCTCATCTGTAAAATGGGGATGATGATAGAAGTTGCTTTATTGAAGAATAGATGAATCAATGCAAGTAAAGTGCTTAGAACAATGTTTATCATCTACTAACGAGCATACGCACATATTAAAAAGTATCAGTGATTACTATTGCTCTGTGGAACACTTTGTATGGTGGTTAGTGCCTGGTATTAACTCAATAAATAGTAGCTTTTCTTATTTTTATCTTATCTTATCTTATTTTATTTTATTTTATCTTTTTTTCCTTTTAGAAGAATTGTCCATAAAAATAAGTGGTATTGCTGTAACAGTATTTATGTATCTTGAACAGTATGTATTTTTAGTAGACCAGGTGCTCAGCCTATATTACTCTGTCTTTCAGATAAAAACAGAATGTCTAGGTGTATTAGCTTTTGATTACTGCTGTAACATATTACCATGCACTTAGTTGTATAAGCAACATAAGTTTAATATCTTACAATTCAGTCGGTTGGAAGTCCATCATGGGGCTCATCTGGCTAAAACCAAGGAGTCAGCAGGCTGTACTTCTTCCTGGAGGCTCATTCCAAGTACTGGCAGAGTTCACTTCCACGTGGTTGAGGGACCCTGACCTCCGTGTCCTTGCTGGCTGTCAATCATGATGCTGGGGATTCTTGTAGATGGTGCTGTCAAGTGGCTCAGCAGGCATGGTGGATTCTGTTGGGTTTATTGATAGACTTCACTTCTTAGGATGTGTGGGCCTTTCTCACTCCTTGCGTGGAGCCCCTGCAACTCAGAACTAGCAACAAAGTACCACAGTCCCATTTCATGCTGCCCTTTCTCTGACCACAGCCAAAGTATATTCTCCACTTCAAAGCACATGTGGGATTACACTGGATTCCACCTGGGTCCTCCAAGCTGTTCTGCCTCCTCAAGTTCCTTAACCTTGATCACAGCTGCCAAGCCCTTTTTGCAATGTATGATAACATACACACAGATTCTGGGGATTAGAATGTGGGCATCTTTGGCGGGGGAGGCATTATTCTGGATACCACAGTTAGAATACAAAAAAAAAAAAAAAAAAAAAAAAAGACTGTGGCCTCTGAACCTCAGTAATTGTGGATAGTTCAAAGTAAACATAACATAAGCTCCAAATTTCACTGTTGAACACCTTGCCAGAAAACGTGCTAATTTCTTTCTTCTTTTGTTCTTATGGGCCCTTAGAGAACCATTTATTTGATGCTTACTCTTTTAGAGACATTTCCAGCACACAGTCAAATATCACAGAACCTTCAAGTTTGTTGCATACTGTCTACTCTTGCCTTGTCAAAAACAAAGTGTCCGCCAGGAGTCCTTCTGCTTAAAGATCAAGATCCAAGGTCATTGTTTTATCATGTCCTTTTCTGCGTTGCTCTGTTCAGGCTCTTTATCCCTTATTTCTTTCCAGAATTTAGGATTCTTCTCTGCCTTTCTTTCCATCATCCGTGTTCCCTCACTTGGGATGTGTTTTCCCTGCCCTGATGGTAGTCTATGTACATGCCTGGGTCTCCTGCTGCACTGTGAGCCCCTTCACCTGTAGGACTGTTCTTTAAACTGCTTTGTATCCTTAGCGCCTAAGACAGTGCCTGAGAGAAGATAGTATGCAAAATGCATTGGCTGTATGCTGTGAGGTGCTTAGAAGATGAGAATTTGTCTAATCTGTTGCTCAGCCTTTATCTATTGGCTGAACACAGGATGCAGAACTTGGGACCAGAGGCAGAGTCATAAACAGACACAGTTCTGGTACCTCGGGGTCTGCAGCCTGATTTCTAGGGGAGTATAAGGGGATATATCTAACAAAATGAGTTGCACATTTCCATGAAGAGATGAATGTTAAGTGCTTTATCTGAGGGCAAGAGAGGTCAGTGAAATTATTTAACTCTTATCCATGAAGTGCTTTCCCAGCTCTTCAAAACCAAAGCCAAATCTTTTTTCAGGTCTTCTGTCTTCACTTTAAGATGTATAACAATTCTTTTCCTGTAATGCATAATATATTATGATGAGAGTACATACAGGCAATATTAAGTGCAATATTAAGTATAAGTTAGGTGCACACCATTCCATCCGCTTGCTTGAATATCTTATATTGTCCACAGTTGGCAACTTGAATTCACCTGGTTGATGTTACTCTCTTTAATATCAGTCCAAGGAGTATTAATCGTGTAACTCAGGCAACAGAAGGGTTAGTTGAGAATGACTGATGTCATATATGGAATAACTTCTGTTCAGAGTTTTAATTACTCTAAAGAAATGCATATTTATATAATAAAGGATAGTAAGTATATAGGTCTAATTACAATGCCATTCCAGTATTAATGCCAAACCTTCCACCTTAGAGTGAACATTTCTTGGTCCTGATCTTGATATTTTCATAGTTATGGCCTGGCATTGTCTTTAATCCTTTGTTTCTGTCTTAAGCAATTCAGTTGGTTATTATTATACTTTAAATCAGGGTTATTACATTAATAGCAGAAAATAATGTGTTATAATATTTCTCAGAGTTTAAAGTTCTGAGTCTTTGGAGCTCTGTTTTCTATAGTTGAAGCTGTTTGTGCTATTACATAGATTTATTGAAATGCTGACATTTAGGGCTCTACTAAAGGTCAGAAAAAGTCAGCTAATAAACTTTTTTTTTTTAAACCATAGTCAAAACTCTAAGCTTTGTAAAAAGACAGTGTATCTGTCTTATATGCCACATATATTTTGAACGGTGGGTTGAAATTATATACAATTTTTCTTGTTATACTTTCTAGGCTTTCCTTACAAATGGATTTTGTCTGCATGTTGTTTTAGTGCAGACTTTTACTTTATAACAAAATTACCTAAAAATCAGCGACTTCAAAGAAGAAGAAACATTTGTCATTTCACACATTTTCTGTGGGTCAGGAATTCAGGACTGTCTTAGCTGGGTAGTAGTAGCCCAGACTCTTCCATGGGGTTGTGGTTAAGATGTCACCTGAAGGGGCAGTGATCTGAAAGCTGACTTTGGCTGGAGAATCCTCTTCCGAGATGGCTCATATATGTCGTTAATAAGTTGGTGCTGGTCATTGGCAGTTCCTTCCTACATGGACTGTTCCATAGGGCTACTTTTGTGTCTTCATGGCATGGTTGCTGGTCATCCTCCAGAGAGAATGATCTAAGAGTGCAAGGAAGACCCTACAATGCCCTTCAGAACCTAGCCCTAATTACATGTCTCTGCCCTATTCAGTATGGAATGGGCTTTAAAAAAATGTGCATATCCAGGGGCAAGATCACTGGAGTCCCCTTGGAGGCAGCTATCACACACTGTTCCTCTTTCTTAATCCTTAACCCTATCTGGATATGTAACTACAGATTCTGCACCCTTAGAAAATATAATTTAAATGTGTTTGATTTTAATAGAGAACCCATGTCAGGTAAACATCAGAAGCTAGTGGAGTATAGGGTTAACACGCTTGGAGATAGTAGGATTGGATTCAGAATCAGAGTAGCAGCAGGAATCTGGGTCACGGAGAGAAATCCAGAAAAGAGTAAGTACGGAACCAAGCACATCTCAGGGCAGCTGCTTCCTTTGGTCAAGAGAATTTGTGGGGTTAGGTGAGAAGACAGGACTCTGGGGGAATGGGTCCTGGAGAGGAGAGCAAGAAGTACACTTTGCTATTTATCACTAGAGAAGATATTTAATCTAATAATCTCTTTTTCTGGTTTGTACATGTGATGATGGGGAGCTGGGTTCAGTAGCACTTTGGCAAATAGATTTTAACAACTTGAATGTTAGCATCACAAAAAAACCAAGTAGCTTTTGGGAGCTAAGTTGAAGATATATGCTAATTCCAAAGTTTCAGTGGTGGTGCCTCTCCATTTAACAGGGCAATGAAGTTATACTAAATGTCTAAAATCTCTGTTGGAAAACACGATGCATAGCAATCTACATAGCTGTTTGAATCTGATAAGTTATCATTTAGTGTTTTACCTACTGTGCAGAGTTTGATTTTTTAATGACGCTAAGTGCTGACATTTATTGTGTTTAATGCGCACTAAGGTCATTATTGAGATTCATCCCAGTAACACAGCTATGAGATGTGCAGAGTCAATTTAGAGAAGCAGTGGGCTGTGGAGTCACTCGGACTCAAGTATCAGTCTCAGAAGTCGACCACGTAGTGGCTCTGGGAGTTTGGGTGAGTTCTTTGATCTTTAGAAGTCTTAATTTCCTCACCTGTAAAATTGGGGATTAAGAGAATCTACCCTAAAGATTGTTGTGAGGGTTTGGAAAGGCAGTGCATATAAAGAACTCAGTATGCCTGAGAGTTGAAAGAAGTGAGGGAAAGAGTTTATACAGGTGTCTGGGAAGACATTCTAGGCAGAAAACAGCAAGCGCAAATGTCCTGAGACAGGAGCATGCTTGGCATGTTGGTAAAATTAGGGGTCCACTTTGCATGGAGCAGTGTGAGTAAATGCGTGGTAAGGACGACATCAGAGAGGCAGTGGGTGGTCAGCTCATTTAAAAGTCTATAGGTTAGAGTGAAGAGTTTGCCTTTAACTCCTACGGGCAAAGGAAGGCACTGGAGGATTTTGAACAAAGGAGTAACATGATCTGATTTACATTTTATAAGCATCACTCTAGCTACTGTGTTGGAATAGACGTGGGAGCCAGAGTTAAAATGGGATGTGTATTATTGAGATGGTCTAGGCACAAAATAATGGTTGCTTGAACCAGGGAGGTTTTGATGGATGTAGTAGAAAGGTCAGATTCTGGACATATATTGAAAGTACAGTGGACAGGACTCGAAGAGAACTCCAAGTCTTTTGGCCTGAGCACCTGGAGGAATGGAGCTATTTATTGGGATGGGGAAGTTTCTGGGAGGATGCCTGAGAGTCTGGTTTCAGGCACGAGAAATTTGAAAAGCTTTTACATTTAAGGGAAGGTAGTGAGTAGAATTGGATCTCTGAATCTGCAATTCAGGAGACAGCATGGGGGGTGGGGTCCTAATTGGGGGGGTTGTAGGTAATTGGTTGAATTTATAGCTGGAGAATCAGTGTAGATGGGGAAGGGGAGGGCAGTGAGGATGAGCCCATGTCTGCAAAACAGGTGTGAAGAGGAACCTCTGATAGGAAGGAGGACAAAGAAAGCTTGATTCCTGACGCCATGTGGAAGAAGAGAGAGAGACCAGTTCCACTCAGTGCTGCTGCTACCTCAAGTGCAAAGATGACAGAGGGTTGACCATTAATATATCTGCACCATGGTGACCCAGGCATTCCATTTTAGACCTTTTGCAGGAAACAATGAAAAATGCTGAATATCGTATTTTTTAAAACTTTTTGAATTCTCCAAAAGACAGTAAGGACATGGAGGATCCACCGGGAGAAAACTTGCTATGTAATGCTCTTGAACAGGCAGTATGAGAAAGGGGTGTAGGTGGCGGAGGCTCTGTATCAAAGTTTAGGCATTTCAACAAAAGTAGCAAGAAGGAAGATAGCCTGTCTGGACACACGTGCTCGTCTTTGGAAGACACTGTGGTGGGAATGTGTAGTCCTCTTCCTGATGGCTTCTCAGTGACATCACAGGTAAAGCCATTAGCTGAGAGGAAAGGTGGGGGAGAGTGTTGGAGTTTTGAGAAGAAAAGTATAATGTAATCTCCAGTGAATATTGCAAGATTGCCTTCCCGCACTAACCACCCGCTCAAAGTTAACTGTTGTGGGCTCAAGGGGGAATGGGCCAGGGCAACCTGTGTTTCTCAGTGTGTTCCACTGCACGGGCACAGGTGTGGAGTAGGTTTTGTTTGGAAAGTCCCGGCGAGGCACGGTAAGGTAGGGAGGAGTGAGCCTAATGACAGACCTTGGAATCTAAGTGGGTAAAGCAACATGTCGGGCAGAAGGAAAGAAGAAGGAAGCTTAGACATCAGAGCCGTCACTTTTCCCTTTGTCCTTGATGATAGTCTACCTCCCCTGCTAATTCCCATTTCTCTCCAGGTCCCCCAATTTCTTGTGAGCCCGAGTCTCATTCTTCAGTGTTTCCAGTATACCCTGTAGCAGTTTTCTTCTGCAAAGTAGGAAATCCATAACTCAATTGCATTGTGCTTTCGTATTTTTCTTAGTCATTATATATCGGTTTCAGTATGAGAAATTTTATTGAAAATTCTTTTTGAAAAGTAACCTCCATATAAATATGTATAAGGAACTATTTTGCTCCCAAGTGCTACTTTAGATTATAGGTATATCAGCACGGCTAAGGTAAATTAAACTTTTGACAATATGGTTATTTGTTCTATTAAGTAGACAGATGAGACGAAATGTTTCAATAAGGTATTTGGCCCGAACTGTTTGATTTGACCTGTGTACATTGAATCAAATAGATCTAATGTTTGCCAATTTTCTGTTTTATTTTGAGGAAAGCTTAGAAGATGAAAAACAGAGGGCAGTCACCTTTTTCTTTTGAAAATAATATCTTTACAATGGTTAACCATTTGAGGTTTTATTAAAGTTAGGGTGTGTGTGTGTATGTGTGTGCACATTGGTGGGGGGTTGGTGGGATTGGGAAGAGAGTATGCAGTATAAAAGATGTTAGATTAGAGGTAGGTGATTGGCAAAGTTTCTCTAAAAATATCCTCCTGTGTGTGACTATGGCTAATGGAAAACCAGACACTGAAAGTATTGTCTGGAGTTCAAGTAACATGTAACTTTAGTCAACAAATATGTAATATGTATCTTGCATGTGGTGATGTACTAGGTGCGGGGGCGGGCTGTGGTAATTAAAACATAAAAAATAAAATCCTTGCTATCATGGGTTCAAAATCCAATGGGGCTGTAAACTAGAATCCTTGTGGAGATGGAATGGGCAGATCTGGGTAACTGCATGCGAGGCGGGCGTGGGGTGGGGGAGGAAAGTTCTGGAAGATCATACCAACGATCTGATGCTGATGTAAGAAGGTGATACTGACGTGCCTTATTTAGGGAAAACAAGAGGACTGTAGCGTCTGGGGAAAGACGCTGATTTAGATGATGCATGACCTGTTGAAGGGTCCACGCAGACATCTGTGTGGAACTGTCTGTGCAAATTCGTGAGAAGGCAGACAACAGACATGCTGCTGCTGTAGTTGATGGAGGGGGGGGGTGGGAGCCAGGGGCAGGATGTGAGGAAACAGCAAGAAGCTTGGTGGCAGAGGTGAGTTACTAGCTGGACCGTCAACAAAAGGATGCGGGCAACTTTTCTATACTTTCATTTTGTTTTTGAGTATGAGTTATGAACTTTCCTCCCACAGCAGATCTGAAGTTATATGAGAATGTAGCAGAAAAAAGATGTCTATTCTCCAGGCAAAATGGGTGACCTTAAAAATAATCAGTTAATAAAGTTTAATTTCGAGCCCTCAAAAGTTTGGAATACCTCCGCAAACAGCAGTTTGGGACTAGATCAGTGAGCTTTTAAAGTTTATTGGATTTTTTTTTTTTTCTTGCATTTGGCTTATGGATTTGTTTTCCCTCCGATGTTCTTAACATGTTTCGGCGGGTGCTCATATTAGTTACCCTAGCCCATGTGTTCTCAAAATCTGACCTCCCTCCGGCCTTGGGAACTTCCACTGTGCCGCCCAACTCCTCTTGTTCGATTCTTTCCTTTTTGTGTTGTACTTTTAGTCTCAAGGTTGTTTGCAGTGGGAAGCAAAGAAGCGGAAAGAATCGAGGACGCTTCGCCTTCCTGAGACCCTGCTTCCTGGAGAACCCCACCCACTGTATTTCCCGCTCACTTCCCACTTTCCCAGCAGTCCCCTCCCCTGAACTGGGTAAGACCCGAGAACTTGGAGAGAAGTCCAGACAGCCTTCTGTCTGATTTTCCTCTTGCTCTCTTGCCTACGTGTCTACCCGTATTTCTGGTAATAGTGTTCATAATGGAAATATAGGAAGTCTAGTCAAACCTACGTCCACACTGAAAATCCTAACCTTTCAACTGATGCAACGCTTAATCCTAAGAAACATTGATTTCTGGATCCTTTGCACAGCTTTGCATCCCTAAGGGAGAGTTAGCATCCATCTTGACTCTCTTCGGTTTCTTTCCAAGTATATTTTTATAAATGCCCTATTTAAGAAATTACTCCTCTGAAGCATATCCCAGACAGAACCACACTAATGTTTAAAGGATATATATTTGGTAAACAGCTGATTTTGAAAACAACTATTTAATTCCATTCCTTGTATCCTTAGGGCATCTTGCTGCTCTTTTGGTTAGAAAATTTTAACCACTTGGTACAATTCAACTTTGATCGAAATGAGTTTTCTACTGATGCAGAAAGAAACAGCTTTGTCACCATCGTTGAAAAGATAGATTCTGTTGGGAGAGACAAAGTGTGTCTTAGTGATCTTGCTTTCAGCGTGATATGAGAAACAGATTCAAATGCCGTGTAATCATCTGGTGCACAATTTATTACCTAGAAGCCAGGAGAGAAGCACGGCGCATTTATTCAGCTCTCGTCTCCACTCCTACTTAGAGTTTGTTGAAAATAGATTCACTTAATTTTGAGGAAATCACGTTGTTCTCCCAGACATTGGATTTATGTATGAAAAAATAAGCTTCTTTTTTCTCCAGCTTTCACTTGATACTTTACATTGTTCCCCTAAGAAGTCACTTTAACGAATTTGCTTCTAAAGAGCAGCACAGCGTAATTAGGCAATTGCCCTTGTGTCTTCAGTCCACCAGGGGAAAAGGTGACAGAATTGCACAATAGGCTCATTATAAGACAGTGCAAAATAAAAACCTGAACTCACCAGTTAAAGGAAAGACAGCCAAAACTGTGCTGTAAAATATTAATGCACGAAAGATGAAAGTGAAAATCTTTTCCGTAGAATGTCTTGGTTAGTCAGTTGGGATCAGTAGTAATTGGTTAATTGAAAGGATAAATTAATGAAAAAAGCAGTAAAACAGGGCAATTATTAAAAATGATACACATGTGCCTTAAACATTTCACTTTATATTAATGCTCATTCACCAGTTACTTTGAGCCCCCATGGGGTTTCTTTGATTATGGTTGAACTGATTTGAGTTCTTGTAGAAATCACACCCATGATCTCTGATTTCTAATTTTGGTGTCTTTAAGTGGAGCAGAACTTGAAGGATGGAAGCAATCTGAGTGCAGGATCTTTCTTGATTTTCATGACATTTTCTTTTAATCTTTTATGGTACGAGAACACCCATATTCAACGGAATATTTTTAGCCATTTGCCTTTATCAAGTTTTTTCAAATCATTCAATCTATTTTTTCCCTCAGAAATAGCAATGCTTTGCAATTATGCTTGTGATTTCAAAAATAATTAAATCACATAATGAAAATAACAAGTACAACTTGTGTAAATGAGATTAGGGGCATGTGTGGGTAAGAGCAGACCACCACTGCAGGGCCAGTCTGTGAGGGCATCCTGGCCACCTCGGCAGCTTCCCTCACAGTCTTCAGAAAGCAGAAGAGATAAAAACAGAGTTGGTTCAGTTGAATTACTCCGATCTGTAGACATCAGTTAAAAAGAAGGAGAGACTTTTTTTTATTTTTAAGAAAGCTTATTTTGGAATAATTTTGGATTTACAGAAGAGTCGTGAAGACACACAGGGATTTCGCACAGACCCGAACAACCAGTTTTCCCTTCTTAACATCTCATTACTGTGGTACATTTGTGACACTCAATGAACTGATATTGATACATTATTAATAATACGAGTCCCTATTTTGTTAGGATTTCATTAGTTTTTAAACTAATGTTCTTCTTCTGTCCTGGAATCCCATCCAGGATACCACATTACATTTACTAATCATGTCTCCTCAGGCTTCTCTACACTCTGACCATTTTGCAGACTTCCCTTGTTTTTGATGGTCTTCACAGTTTTGAGGAGCACTGGTCACGTGTTTTGTAGAGCCCTCCTCAACTTGAGTTTGTCTGATGTTTTCCTCAGGTATAGCTTAGGATTATGGGTTTTGGGGAGGAAGTTTCCAATGAAGTAACCAAAAGTACCGCGTTCATCACACTGTATGAGATGTACTTAATACTATCAATTTGACTTGAATTCCATTGATACTGACCTTTTGCCCTTGGTCCAGGAGGTAGCCAGACTCCTCTGCTGCCTCTGTGTGGTTTCTATAGCCAACTGGTTTACTACACTGAAATGGGAATATGTGCAGGAAATTCTTCCCATCATGTTCTCTTCACGATAGAGTTCGACACTTTGGCCCCTCCATGAAGATTTTGTGAGTAGCTGAAAGAAACACACGTAACGTCATCCTGGCACTCCTACTAATTTTGGTTTTTCTGTCTTGTTTCACGTTTCTTGAGCATTAGGCTCTCACTGAATGAGACACAGGTCCGAGGCTGTCTTTGGCTGTGGTTTGGAAGGAAAATGGAGCGTCACAGTTGCACAATTGTGCTTCTGCAGTTGAATGCTTCAGGATTCCAAGCTCGAGATGAAATTTGCCATTCCTTAGTTCAGTTTTGCATTATTCTGTGTTAGTATTCTATGGCAATTAAACATTTTTCCTGCTGCCCTTGCATGCATTTAACAAAAGTGTACTTGAGAACCACCTTGTAGCCTATCAGTGGATGACCAGGCCCATTAGGTATTGGTAAGTCCACCACCCTATTCACAGACGACACCTAAGATGGAAAGGAATTCTAATATGGTGTAGGGAGAATTTTTGTGCCACCAACCTAAGCTGCACACCACAACAGCTCATCTCTCATACTTCACAGAAGTTGTATAAAACCTGAGAAACAATCTTTTAATAAGGAATCAGACTCCTACACTATGTCAATCTATTGGAAACATTTTAATATAGAACACAAAGAGATCTCTAAAACTCAGAGACCATCTGTTGCCTTTGTGGGCCTGGAGATATCATGAGGATATGACACAGACTTCCTTTTACTAAAATTTCTGTGATGAGAATGTGAAAACTTTTCATTTCAGAATTGAAATTCACTTACCTTACTTAAGCAATAATGATTTCCTAACCCTTAAAAAGTAACAGAAAGAGTGGTCCTGGAAGTTTAAACTCAGACCTACATTGTTAATAGGAAAATAAGGTTGACGCCCATTCTTTCAATATTTTCTCTTCTATAGCCCCAAAGAACTTTATTTTTCAACACTGTCTTGGCTGAATATGGAACTTATGCATCTGTCTCCCTCAAATCTGCATCAGAGTGACAGTTTCAGTGTAAGCTTGACTATAAGCAGCTGAACTAATAAATAGTTTACTGCCCATTCAGGCGTTATTTTTCTGTTCCTAGGTTGTCTTGGTTCTCTGCCCATTGCTAGGATGTTCACATCCACCAATATCGTGATGTGGAACAACATTTGGGGACAAGCAGCATGGAACTGTGAAAACACCATTGGATGGGAAATCCGATAGCCTGTGCTTTTCAGGTCTCTCTGGCACTTCTAATACTACCACCTGGGCAATATCCTAACCTTTGACTTCCAGTTTCCTGTGGGTGGCTGGGGGTGTTGATGAGGAGACAATTATAGCTGCCTTGCCCCTGCCCTCAGCAAGGTCTTTTCAGGATCCAGTGCATGGTAATCATGCAAATAAAATGGATTACAAATCACAGAGGGCTGGACAGTCAAGGGAAAAGAAAGAGTGGATGTCTGCATAGGGGCAAGGAAAAGTCTACAGAAATCCTTTCCACCTATACCAAAGCCTATAGCACAATGCAGGGTGTGGTGAAGATTCCTGCTATTAAAAAAAGTGAATCGGAAGGACAGACAAACAGAGTGAATTTGTCGATACTGTCGAGGACATCTCCATGCCCACAGCTTAGATTACAAATGTACTTCAGCGGCATCAGAGTCCCTGAGAAGTGCAATTAGTTGTTTCACACAAGCCTGATGACAATGATCATGATGATTAGGAATGTACTGTACAAGATGAAAGCTGGATAAGGTGATTTTTAGGATTCTTTCTGGTTTTAAAATTCTATGGATGGTCAATTTAAAATAATCAAACCAATTACTTGAATTAAAGTAATCCATAGACCGGTGGGGAGAGAAACAAATAAAAATGGATACCTTAATATACTTTGAATAATTAATAAGTAATCACATTTAAAAACTTCTACTTTCAAGATGGGAACAGGAACAAAGAGCTTCCTGTGTACCAGATGGGGCCCTAAGCACCACCCTAACTCATCAGTCCTCACCGTAGCCTTAGCAGGACAAGGGAACTGAGGCACAGAGGGAAAAATGACCGAGATCACATGGCTGGTTTTGGGGAGCCAGGACTTGGACAAAGGCAGTCAAAATATAAATATGAAACAAAAAATATGTTGGGATGGGGGTGCCTGGTGGCTCAGTCAGTTAAGCAACTATATTCAGCTCAGGTCATGATCCCAGGGTCCTGGATAGAGCCCCCCATCGGGCTCCCTGCTCAGCGGGGAGCCTGCTTCTCCCCCTGCCTGCATCTCCTTCTGCCTCTGTTCTCTCTGCTCCTGCTCGGTCGCTCTCACTCTCTCTTAAAAATAAATAAAAGTCTTTTTAAAAAAAGGTATGTTGGGACAATATCACTAATTGATTCAAGGAAAACAAATACATGTTTGAACAGTTAGGAAAACAGTGGAAACAAAAAGAGAGGGGTGGCTAGCACAGACTGACAGTCCGCTACCAGTAGCTGTTCAACTACTCAAACACAAATAGAAAGTGCATTTGATCGTGTTAAGCAGATATGCTTTCTCATTGGCTCCAGCACTTTCGCTGTACTAGATTCTTCATAGATGAATGCCATCGGGTTTTGACTAAAGAAACCACTGGTGTTGTGAGTACATAAAAATTGCTATGTTCCATTTACTAATAATTTTTTTCTCGCGTTTGCGGATGTTAAGTGTTTATTTTATTTATTTATTTTTTTTCAGATTTCAGGTTTCTACTTTTACATTCCTCTCCCTGAATACTCATGAGAAATTGCTGTACCTATGACAGGTTGCACGATTTCTCCCCCCTCTGTGCGCTCGATTTGTGTATTATTGTATCATATGACATTTTGAATCAAGTGCTGCTAGTACCAAGCTGCTATCAGCAGCTGATGCCAAAAATATTCATTATAACACTTCTCAGCATGCAAGTGAGAGCACTTCAGATCACAGAGACAGAATTTCCAGCCATTGTGCTTTTCTTTTTTGCATATTATAAGCAAAAAGAATGCAAAACAAAAGGAGGTTTATTAGAAAATAATGCCTTGGTAACATGTTGTAAAACACGCAATTCATGAATTTATGAATGTCGTGTGAGATTCAGCACTGTGTTAGCGACACCCCCTCAAAGGCCTTGTCCTCCTTCTTTTATCTGGTTCCAAATGCTTTTTTTCAAGGGGCATCTTTCTTTTTTTTTTTTTTTTTTTTTTTTCTTGGGTGTTTGGTTTCCTTTGGGGTAAACTATTTACCCATCTGGAAGTAAGCAATACCCTCAGGAGAAAACCATGGAATGAGATGCGCACCTCCATTTGCCTTTGTATGGTCTCTTCATGCGACTAGGCCAGTCAGGGCGACTGCTGTCCTTGTGGTAGCAACCAGGGAGGTGGGAGGCATGGAAGGCTTTCCTCTCTAAAGGAGGACAATTAAAAAAACAAATTCAATACGTAAATTTTGTCATTTCCTAATATTCAGAGTCTGCATCCATCAGCAAATTTCTTATACGTTAATTCATTCTACAAAGTGAACACCCAGACTGGGTAGCCAACTGACAAGATGCCAAAAAATGTCACGGCAGAGAAGAGGGAGCCTTTCAGTAGCACTTTTGAACACCCGACCTCTACCTGCACTGTCTTCTGGAGGAAGAAACATGGAGCTTGGGGTTGGGGATGGAAAAGTGGGATTGGCGGGACTGCAATTTGCAGACTCTTTCTCTGCTGCCTGATACACCGGAGGTTAATAACCGTGCCCCCATTCTTCTCTGACTCTGGAAAGACCAGAAGCAAAGGGCTGGAGCTGGGCAAATGTCATTTTCATCTCAGCCCAAGGATGCATACCAAGTGCCCCTGAAATCTGCGGTTCCTGCTCAAAGTGCTGTGACCTCAGTCTCCTGGAGAGGGGCAAAGTCACACTGGTCCACCAAAGAAATCAGGGCTATTGTTGTGGTCTACTGTGTTGCAAAAACATGCCAGAACCCCCCATTGGCTCTCCGAGTGGTCTTCCATTTTACCTGCTCCCTATTCATTGTCTCAGTTGACTCCCTATTTTTTTTTTAATTTTTTCAATTTATTTATTTTCAGAAAAACAGTATTCATTATTTTTTCACCACACTCAGTGCTCCATGCAATCGTGCCCTCTATAATACCCACCACCTGGTACCCCAACCTCCCACCCCCCGCCACTTCAAATTCCTCAGACTCTGTATTTTTAAAAGTGTGTTCATATGAAGATGTTTCTTAACCTGCTGAGTCTCAAGCCATTGCTGTAGGTGCAGTGTTTTCTCCTGTCTGGTGTGTTTGGCTAGCTTTTGAGTTGGAAATCACAACGTCTTACCCAAGCTTTGAAGGAAAAGCTAAGAATTCAAGTTTGTTGAGTACTTAGCATGTGGTTGATGTTATAGTAAATACTCTTTATATGGAAGTCCAGAACAAGCTGATGTGTTAGTCTTTTAAAAAAATGATAATCTAATCTTATCTGTGGAAGTGGTTTAGGATACTGATCTCACATTTTTCTGTGGCATTTGAAATTCTGGAAGATAATAATGTGAAAGATTTACCCTCAAGAAGAACAATACATTTGAATCTTCTGCTTTGAAAAGACATAGAGATTTCCATATTTATTTTGCTCTGGAGTATATATTAGGAAATGTTTGGCAGGTAAAATTTGACTTCTTTTAAACTCCATGAGTTGTTGTCAGTTTATTCAAATTCATGAAAAACAGACCTTTTATTAACAACACAGCCCCACAAAAGTTAGGATGCCATTAGTGGCCTATCATCAAGCCATTTTCCAAAACCTTATTGGCAAATTCCCGGCATGAAAAAAGACTTAAGAGAGGGAAGGCTGGTTGAGGATTGACCACCGATTCCTGTTAACTGAACAGATGCCAGCCAGAGGGACAGGTTTGTATTGACTCTGCTCAGCTGGTCTCTGCAGCCGTTGGGTTTGGGTGACCTGGGGTCACAAGCAAGACTGGCTCTAAATCAAATAACTGGAGAGCCAGCTTTAACGTGCTGACTCATTGCAGTGACTCCCAAGCAGCTCTTTCAAGCACCTCCAAGCTGTGTACAGCAAAGGCTGAGTGGGCGAGCATGTGGGGTGGCCTGGGTCCTACACTGCCGGTTGTTGTGCTCGAAACCAGAGTGTGGGGGGACAGCTCAAGAACCCGTTCAGTCCTTCCAGGTACACTGTAGCCTCCAGCTTCTGAGCTCCATCTTTCTTGCCAGCCTCACTCTTAGGACCCCATTTTTTTTCACATTAGATTCGTGAAATTTTGGCCTCAGTTTTTCCAGTATAGCTTGATGTCACGTGGAGTTCCTTACTTTGGTGGTTGATGGTTATCTGGTTCTAGAAAGTTTTGTCAATCTATCTATTTTAATTTGTATTTATGTATTTTAGTCAACAGATAACAGATTCTTGAGATGGCTGAGAAATAAGCTCCTCTAGGCTTCTCTTAGCACCACTGGGCAATCTTTTCTGCTTTTTTCTCCCCAACGTTCTGAGCATGCCAGCAAGTTCCTGTCTGTGTTCACTGAGAGCTCTGAGTATGGTTCCTCTGCTCTGAAGATAGGATCAAGCCCAGTGCATAAAATGCCCTGAAATGTGTAAATTCCAAAAGAAGAAAATGCTTAGTTTTAACTTTTAAATGATAGTTCACATAGGCATGAAGGAAATTCATAAGGTTATTTTGAGTTAGTGAGTCGGTAGTTTCAACAGTTTGCAGCTGAAAAGTTAGAGAGTCTGTATCAGTTACCCTTTTTAGCAAGAACATCTTTTTACTGCTTTTAGAATCATACCCTAGGAACCATGCAGCTTACTAAAAAATAATATTGCTCAATTTCCACCCTCTTTGTTTTGATTTTTAAAAATTTGTAAGTGCTTGCTTCAGCAGCACGTGTACTAACATTGGAACGATACAGAGAAGATTTGCATGGCCCCTCCATGAAGATGACGCATGAAATTTTTATGTGAAAGTGACACAAAGTGAAAAAGAATGATGTGGTTTTCTAAAATGATATTGGTTATATAACTTCTGTTTGATTTCAGCAACACTGTATGTTCCCCTAAGGGACAGTTGCAAACTGTGTGATTTGCATGGGTCCATTGAGCAGTTCTCACGGGCAGGGTGGCTCTGCTGCTGCCATGTCATCTCTGGGGCACCTAGTCCGGGCAAGGGCTGGTGACAACTGTGGGGGCTAAAACAGTGATGTGATTTGAACGGAGGATAGGGAGGGACAAGGCAGTCAAACTGCTAGGGAAGGGTGACGTGGCCTTGGACCTCACTCAGGGTTGTACCCTTTTACTTACTCCAGACAGAAGTTCAAGGCTACAGCCAAGTCTTGCATATGCAGAGAAACAGGATGCCACAGTGAGGCTGGATTCAGGCACAACACTAGAATTTGATGGAAAAATTGGTAGTTGGCACCAGAACAAATTTGATCAGGTCCAGAGAACCAAAGGCGAGCTGTTCCTCTGAACTTCAGGGGTTGGGGACTCCTGCATCCCGAGTCTGGGATGTTGGCTGTGGCAGTTTTAGCACCGAGCAATGTGACTGACCTTGGCACTTACTGGTACCACCGTATGAGAAGAGGAAAATGCTGAAAGTTTAGAGTCGAGAGGAAAATGCTGAAAGTGACATACGTTTAAAAATGAGAGAAGACACCACCTGTTCAGATACAAGAAATGATAGAAACATATTTTACTCCATAAACTAGCACAGTGCTTATTACTGTGCTATGAGGTGACTATTTAAAATTTATGAGAATAATACTTTTCTTCTGAGGGATTCGAAGTACTTTTGATTTTCTAAATGTTATTATGGAATAGTGAAAAAAAACCCAAGAAAGTAAATTATCTTGGTCTGGATTTAAAATTCTTACGAAGTTGTATCAGTTTGAATTCAGCTTTGAACTTTGAATCAGTTTTCCTCTTAATTATTGAGACTGTGAGGATACATGGGGATAAGACTGTCCTAATTACAACAGATTGTTGCCTGAGTTTGCAACAGGCGATAGTTCGCAGGCTTACGTGAACACAGACCGCTTTCTCAGACTTTCCTGATTGTGATTGAAGGAAATTAAAGAGGTAGATAAAATAAAATTATTGTTTCAAAGTGGTATGGATATAAAACAAATGTTGGGGTAACATCGAAGGGCCTTTGAATTTTTAGATTCACAGACAGATTCAACTTCAAAGACTACTTTATCCTTTGATGCCAATGTTTTTTTTATCACCCGTCCTCAAGAGATTTTTAGCTCACTTGTGTAACTTCAAAAGATTCTCATTTATTCACTGATCAAACAATTATTGAGTGCCTACAGTGTGCCAGGCATTGTGCCTGATGCTTGACATAGAGGATGATGAAAGAGGAGCACCTGGGGGGATCCGTCAAGTAAGCGTCTGCCTTCTGCTCAGGTGGTCATCTCTGGGTCCTGGGATCGCACCTCCCCCCAGGGGGCTCCCTGCCTCCTCTGCTCCTCCCTCTGCTCGTGCTTTCTCTCTCTCTCTCTCAAATAAATAAAATCTTTAAAGAAAAAGATGATTAAAGAGAGTTTCTAGCATTCTCAAGTAGTGGAAAGACTGAGGAGAAAAGTGGAAGTCCAGCGACCCAAGGATTATTCTCCTAAAGATAAAATTTTTTAGGGGGCGCGTGGTTTAATGGAGAAGTAAAAGGATGAATATTTTATGAATAGTTTCAATAATTTTATCAGTTTCTCATCTTCAAAACTCTATTTGGTGTCTTTTTGTGTCATCTTGGCCATTTATATTAAAAGCAAAGGCTTTTAATTTTTAAAATTAAACATTCAGTATTAGCAATTTGATTAGACATTAGATTAAGATATTTTCTGATTATAGAGATATAAATTGTTATGTGATCTGCCCTAAAGTTCTCATCTGAAACCTAAATAAATACAAGTAAAAGATATTTGGGGAGGAGAAGAGAGAAAAAAAGGACATGGCATCAGTAGAAATGTTTTCACAAAGAATTACCAAACAATTTGTATGTCTACCTTTTAAATAGTTCCTGTGGAACAGATTTGTTCACTGTGATTATATCCCAAATAATGTCATAAACTAAGGTGGCTTGGAGATCTAGGCCCAGTGACATTTAGCTTCACGTGCTTAGTGTAATGCCAGGCAGAGCACATGCAAACATGCAGCAAATATATGCAACATTTTCAGAAAGGTCAGAACAAACCCAGAATATATTTATGCCAGGGACTTGGTAGCCTTGAATTACAAGGCTTCTTCCTAATTGCTATCACTATTCAAACTCAAATTTATGAATTGTTGTCAACTATGTGTCAGAGGTAGGAAAGACTGACTAGGAACAAAACATATGCCTTATACCCTCACCAGGCATGAAGGAAGGAAGAAAATGTTTGTCTTCTTTAGGAATGAATCCCAGGGGTAGTGTTCATAGCATGGCTTCTGTGGAATGACACAAAGTGCTTTAGGCATTTTATATTATTTAAATATTATCAATTTAAAATAACAAATACTAGGTTATAATCATAATCTTTTATTGTTAATTCTACAGTCTCTAACTCAATAGTAAAGTAATTAATTAATCAATAAAGATTTATTGAGCACTTTTTGTGGACCACAAATGAATAGGTTGATGGTTTAAAAAGTAAAAAATAAAAAATTATATTAAAAAAAAAAGTAAGGTAACACATAAGTTATGGCTTTCATTGATGCATTCATTTAGCAAATATCCAGTAGGCGTTTTTGTACAAGTGACCCGCTATAGGGAGCATTATGAGTGATACAGGGAAGTGACTGTACACGGTCTCTGACCACAGAAAATTGCCAGGTGAGATGCTCATGCAGAAAAACAAAACGTTTCAATGAAATATATGACTGTGGAATAGGCAGGTAATAAATCCTGTGCCTATTTCAGCCTTTAAAAGGAAAAGCGGGATTTTATGGAAAGGAGCAACTTGATCCATTTCTGTGTGATGGGGACACTTTGGGGAGCAGGGAATTTCTTTCAAGGAGTAGAGAGGAACAGCGGTGGGGAGAAGGGAATGGGCAGAGGTAGAGTTGGGAAGGAAATGCTCAATATGCATTCTTTTTTTTTTAAATTTTTAATTTTTTATAAACATATATTTTTATCCCCAGGGGTACAGGTCTGTGAATCACCAGGTTTACACACTTCACAGCACTCATTATGCATTCAGAAGAGAGGACTAGACACATTTGGTTACAGCAGTCGGTGACTGTCTAGGATCCTTGGTCCTTTAAATTAAAGCATCCACGAGTGGGATTACTAAACTCCACCTCTAAGGTTGGAGCCTGCCCTGAAGAGTGAGACCAATTTTGCCCTCAGAGAATGTTCTCAGAATCTCTAACCCGTGCTTTGGAGACATAGTTTTTTTTTTTCTTTTTCTTTTTTTTTCCTTCTGCTCCTGCAGAATAGAGAAAAATTCTGGGCAAAGATGGTGCGATATTAATTCAGTAACTTTGCAAATTTTTCAGAAATCAAGTTTATTATTGATCTGATAAAAGTAGCAATGAGCATTTTCCCCATCAATCATTAGCTCACTCTGCTTCTGGAAATACATGTATGTAAATCATTTGAGGATACTTTTCTAGACTTTTTATCATCTCCAGAAAAACACTTTCTGTGAATATGTTTCATATAGCACACACACACACAAATCTGGGAATTCTTTTTTTTTTTTTTTTAAGATTTTATTTATTTATTTGACAGACAGCAATCACAAGCAGGCAGAGAGGCAGAGAGAGAGGAAGGGAAGCAGGCTCCCCGCCAAGCAGAGAGCCGGATGCAGGGCTTGATCCCAAGACCCTGGGATCATGACCTGAGCCGAAGGCAGAGGCTCTAACCCACTGAGCCACCCAGGCACCCCAAATATGGGAATTCTTAATGAAGTACTGAAACAGCCCTTGAAGCAACATTCATTATCAAAAGAATTTTTCTAATCGGGGTACCAGGAACATGCATCAAATCACCAAAGGGACTATTACAGGGTTATGAATATTATCCTTTGCTCTATGAAAAATTTTCTCTGACATTAGGAGGGTATACAAGTTTGTAGCTATACTTTCTAAATGAATATACATGTTCAGTTAATGGTCCTCCAAAATTTTTTCTTTCTTTTATGCCTTTGGTGACTTTTCTTTGCCTTTTTGCAAAACATGTAGCATACGCAGCTCAGACAAAGTGGTGAGACCAATACACATGCACATACACACACACAGAACGAGAGCACTGAAGATCTATAAGCATTGCTTGCAATAAGCAATGATTACGTCAATTATTTAGAGTCTTTTGTACTCATAATTAGTAAGAAATATCTTAAAATTTTTGAAGGATTGTTTACATTGCTAAAACCATGAATAAAAAAATTAAAAAAATGAATAAACATTTTTATTTGATATCTCCATTGAAATACTTTAACTTTATGTTTCTATTATTTTATAGTTGATGCATACACTCAAATGGGGTCCTGGTTATTTATAATAAATTTATAGTGGCATTTAATTTAAAAAAAATTCAAGTTGAAATTAATATAGCAGGTTCACTTCTGAAAACTCTAGAGCAGAAACATATCTTACGGAGCATTCAGTCTAATTCTTTTATTTTTAGTGAGGGATTTAAATGACGGGTAGTTGCACTGTTTATTTCGTGGTGTTTGTATTATGCCAAGGTTGAACTTTAGGCAAAGTATAATTTGCTAATGAGTTTTTTCTTAGGACTTTGCCATATTTATCTTCATTAGGTTTTTTCATTTATCCAGAAACACTGAATCATTCCCTTAGTCAACCAATTTTAATGAGGACTTACTTCCTGTAGACTTCATGGAGGCGATAGATAAGTACATGGAGACAGTCTTAGGAAGTTTTATGGTTGTTCTTTGTAAAACAGTTAAGATATGGAAACCCTCGGGGCACCTGGGTGGCTCAGTCAGTCATTAAGGTCTGACTTCAGCTCAGGTCATGATCCCAGAGTCCTGGGATTAAGCCCCGCATCAAGTTGTCTGCTCAGCAAGGAGTCTGCTTCTCCCTCTCCCACTCCCCTTGCTTATGTTCCCTCTCTTGCTGTCTCTCTCTCTTTGTCAAATAAATAACATCTTAAAAAAAAAAGGTGGAGACCCTCAAGTGGACTACCTGAAATACACTAGTGTGTGTGCAAGAGTTGTTTACTAGAGTCTGAGACCATGCTGGAGGTATCCGCTTATGTCAGAGTCCTGCTCTCTCAGTGGAAAAGGAAAAATCACAAATGGACTCGTTTCCTGAAGTCCCAGAGCCAGTACTGTGTCCACAACATCCCTCTACACTTCAGTGTTGTTCTTGTCATAGAAACAGAATATTTTTAAAGATCATCTAGTGAGGGGCACTCGGTTGGCTCTGTGGGTTAAGCCTCTGCCTTCAGCTTAGGTCATGATCTCAGGGTTCCGCATCAAGTTGTCTGCTCAGCAGGGAGCCTGCTTCTCCCTCTCTCTCTGCCTTACTCTCTGCCTACTTGTGATCAATCTCTCTGTCAAATAAATTAATTAATCTTAAAAAAATAAAGATCATCTAGTGACACCTGCTTTTATCTTGTGAAAAACTGTCAGCAATTATTGACTACGTACTGCCTTCTAGTACTTCATATGCATTATTCCATTTAAACCCCACAATAATATTGCACTGTGCATGTTATATCTTCATTTTACAGTGGAAAATTGAGACATGGAAAGGTTAATTGGTCCAGCCAAGGTTACATTGCTGGTGAGTGGCAGCCTTGAATTTAAGGATTAGAAAATGAAATTAATTACTTAGTATCACTTAATGTCCTTCCTATGAAAATATACATGAGAAAAAAGTAATTTTGATAGCATCTTTTCAATGTAGAATGATTGAGGTGGATAATGAGTTCCCAGAAAATACGTCAATGTAAATATTTGAAAATTCGAGAATGGTCAGAATCTACAATAAATCTGAAGGATATGGAAAAATAAAACTTATGACAAAGCACTGCTTTTCACTGTGAACTTTTGGGTAATGCTAGTAAAGCACTTCCTTATAGTTTGCTAAACTATATCCCCCATAATCTCATTCATGTTCGTCAGGTCTTTAAGCCAACATGTCCCCAAACGGGTTCTATAGATATTGTGGCAGAAATTACTGTTCTTTTCCTCTCTCTGTTCTCCTCTTCTTTTCTAGCCATAGATATTTTAGATAAACACATGACTGTGTCCCTGAAGACTATATACTAGCCTCCCTTGCAGCTAGTTTTGGTCAAGTGATGAAGCCATGCTCAATGAGATATGAATGAAAATGGGGTGAACAATTTCCAAGGCATTTGCTGAAAATAGAAGGAGTAGTGTGTCCACTTCTCTTTTTCCCATTGGATGGAGTGTGAAAGTGATGGTGGGAATTGGAACAGTCAGGATATGGAATGTTGCCTACTGAGGACCACAGAGCCGCAAGGTAAAAGGAGTGTGGTCTCTCATGCCTTGGAACCATCAAGTCAGTTTTAGATTGCTTACCTTCCTTGGAGAAAGAGATCGACTTCTATCTTGAAGCCACTACATATTTTTACATTGACAAACTGTATCCTAATATTCTCAGATACCAATAAATATAACTTAAGAAAAGGGATCTGTGGGTAAGATTATTTGGCAAACATTTACGTTAAAAAGAAAGTTTTCATTTTTAATTGCAGGGCTTTTCAGATCTTTTGTTGTATGAGTTTTGGAGTAAATTTCAAAGGGGATATATGCAGCATTTCTAATTTTTTTTATTATTATGAAGGTCATTTTTAACATGGGGCATCCTATGGACTTATGTATGTGGAATGCACTTTGAGAACTGCAAAGTTAGGAGACACAACTTTGGGAAGCTCTTAGTGTCTAAACGTGGCAATGAGGAAATTTTGGTCTACAGAGCTGTTCTATTTAACATATTGTTAGGGAGTGTCAGGTGTTGTGGAGATACAGATACATTTCTCTAGAAGGAAAGGGAAAACAATAATTGTTACAGTTGCTCAGCTAATTATGATGTTAAGATAGATGAAATAATTTCTAAATAAGATGTGACCCTATGATCCAGCAATTGCACTAACTAGGTATTTACCCAAAGAATACGAGGACTAATTCAAAGGAATACATGCCCCAATGTTTATAGCAGCATTATTTAGAATAGCCAAACTATACAGGCAACCCAAGTGTCCATCCACAGATGAATGAATAAAGAAGATGTTATATATATAGACATATATATATATAGATAGATAGAATGAATAAAGATGTTATAAATAGATAGATATATAGATATATAGATAGATGTATTTATATATATGTATATATGCACAGTGTAATATTATTTACCCATAAAGAATAAAATTTTATCATTTGCAATCAAACCTGTTAGGTCCCTTCGAAATTTACATAAAGCTGACTCAAAACTCTCAACTCCACACTAAGTAGAAGCTTAAGATGCTCCTCCGGTTCTTCTTATTTCCCAGAACATGTTCTCAAGTTCCCCCTAGATGTGTTTTCCTATTTTTGCTGGGCTCTAGATCTGACTTACATCTAGCTGCTGGAGCCCTTCCTACTCTTCTGTCCCACACGCAGAAGTGAGACCACAACCACCGTTCAAACGAGACATTGGCGCGTATGTTGGCTTGACTGTAGGTTCGCAGTGAGGAAGGGAGTTTATGTTGCAGCCCTGAACTCTGCCTTCCTGAACAGAGCCCCGATTTCCCTGCCGCTTGGGATTATATTTTTACTGACTTCTTTTTCTGCATGATCAAACCTTTCTGTTGTGTTGCTGCCCGCTGTCCCCTCCACTCTCACTGACGACTTGCCCATCTTCCTCTCTGGATGCTTCCTTCACCCTCCAGATTCTGTTAATGTCCCGTGGAGCAAACTATCACTTGGTTTTGCTGTTTTCACACAGAGCATTCTCGCAGGTCACACTTCCCCACATACAGCAGTCTACCAGGTATTTTCTTAAACAAAGACCGTTCTCTCCCTTAGGGGAGCCCCGGTGCCAGCTGTTAAAATGACATTTTTTTTTTTCAACCTGCTACATAATTTTTTTAAAAGAAAAATATGTTATTTATTCTTCAGGGGTTGACATGTCTGGAGACTGCTGAAATAATTGCCTATTTTTCCTGCAGCATGTGGTCTAAGTAGGGACTTATTTGAACAGATTGAATAAAGCAAATAATAATAATTATTTTATATGTACGGAGCGGCAGCCACAATATACTCAAATGATGCTTGTAATTGGTGTTTACTGTGTAGAGAGCTTCCTCCCTGATATATTAAATCATGCCCAGAGTACAGTTTTAGGCCTGATCTCTGAGTAGCACATCCCCAAGTCCATCTGTTTCCAGTAAGATGTAAACTCTGCAAACAGTGTAACATTTGGGAGCAGACTCTAAAGGCATCCTGTGTATTCAGTGGGAGCAGGGATGCTCAGATATTTTTCAGGGGAGCCTAGGTACATTTCAAATGGAGTTCCCAAGGGATTTTATTCTGAACAAGACATTCATAGTTATATTATAAAAGCTTAGACTTTAACTGCATTGTCTCTGAGGTTTTTTTAAATTTAATTTAATTTTTTCCGTGTTTCAAGATTCATTGTTTATGCAGCACACCCAGTGCTCCGTGCAATCCGTGCCCTCCTTAATATCCACCACCAGGCCCTCCCAAGCCTCCCTCCAAAACTCTCAGTTTGTTTCTCAGATTCTGCAGAGAAGGGTTTTATTATTATTATTTTTTTATTTGCTTTGTTGGGGGGAACAAGGCAGAAGAGAGGGAAAAAAGCACTTCGTATACATCGGCCCCTGTGCCCGCTCCTTTATTTGTGGTATTTGATTTCATCTCCACATTTGTACCAAGGGAGAGGTTAACATCCCTATTTCCAGATTAGAAATGTGACACTTAGAGAGATAAGTATGTCCTCTATGGTTGTGTCCAGAAAAGGGTCAAGTCAGAATTCATCTCAGCTCCAGCTTGCCTGGATAATCCCAAATATGGAAATCACAATACTCCATTATTCACTTTTTGAACTTAAGACTTCATATTCCTGTTCTTTCTCTCACAAAATATGGAAGAGCGTGGATTGTGATCCTGCAAGAGGAGGAGTAAATGTCAGAGAATTAAACTGTTTCAATGAAAGAGTCAAGTCACTGAACTATTTTCCTTTCTGTGTGTTTTTTTTTTCCTTCCAAAAACTAGTCATTATTCAAATACACAAATATTCCTGTTCTTACATGATACCCTTTAAAATGGGAACTATATTAAAATAACATTTAATAAACACATGATCTTATTCTTCCTTTTTTTTTTTTATTATCTTGTTCTTTAGAGAGATGGTACACTTTCACTATTCAGAGCAGGCCTGGCACCCAGACTCATGGGTTTGTGTCCCTGATGATCCCAGGTCAACTATGTGACCTTAGGGAAGTCACAGACGGTTCTGTCTGTGGCTCAGTTTCCTCTTCTCTTCAAAGATGCTAAAAGATAAGAAGAGTCCTATTTCATAAAGTTATTGTGAAGATTAAAATGTACAAATGTATAGAAAGAGAACAGCTTTTGGTGTATATATACACATACATATATATATATATATACACATGTATATACATAATGGATCAATAAATTTACTAGTACTGTAAGTTCATGAGGGACAATAGACAATGGTAACAAAGACACTTAATACATAACTCACAGTTAGAATATTAAGAACACTCTGGCAACCAAACTGATTAAATATAACATGTAAATTTTGTTAAAATATTGCTAATTGTAATGTTATTTTAATAGTCCAAAGGTGGAAATAACCCGAACCTCTAACAATAAAGAAAGTTAAACACCTAAGCTTGTATGTGATGGGAGCTAGTAAAATAAATACATTGTGAGGAACAGGATTAAAACATGGTGTAAACCTTACTAAATCTTATCTGTCTGTCTGTCTATCTATCTGTCTGTCCATACATATGCATATAAAGGGCTGGAAGGAAATGCAGCTGTAGGTTAACAATAGTCATTTCTTGGCGTGCCTGGATGGCTCAGTGGGTTAAGTGTTTGACTCTTGATTTCTGTTCAGGTCATGATCTCAGGGTCCAGGGATCTGGTTCTGCACTCACAAGGAATCAGCTTGTCTCCCTCTTCCTCTGTCCCTCCCCCTGCTCTCTCTTAAATAACTAGATAAATCTTAATAGTAATTACACATAATTTATTTTTTTCTTCCATAAGTTTCCAATACTTTAATAGTCACAAAAACCCATTGAAATAAAGTTAAAAGTTAGCCCAGTTGGTGTGTAAGTCATAAAATACACAATATAGGTTGTCACCCCATCTTCCTTCCCTAGACACTGTGAAAGCCACCGCAGGAGGGGCTTCAGACCCACTCTGCTTACAGGTGGGCTCACTTCAACATTATAATTTTTTTTAAAGATTTCATTTATTTATTTGAGAGATGGAGATCACAAGTAGGCAGAGAGGCAGGCAAAGAGAGAGAGGAGGAAGCAGGCTCCCTTGCCGAGCAGAGAGCCCGATGTGGGACACGATCCCAGGACCCTGGGATCATGACCTGAGCCAAAGACAGGGGCTTTAACCCTCCCTTTTGTTCACTCTTATCTTAAAAGCTACCTTTCTAGGATTTTTGACTTGTCCACTGCTTATTCTTTGAGGGGCAGACTCTTGAGGCTCAGGAGATGGCCGCCAATTAGCTTTGCAATTCTGCACAAACCATTTTTATACCTCCCAGGCCTCTATTTCTTCTTCTGTGAAGAAAGGGACCCTTCAGAAATCTTAGCCTGTAACCAGGAAGCCTCTTTTCCTGGGCTGCAAATGTGAGTGGGATCGCCTGAAGGGCTTAAGCTATGTTTGTGCTCTTTCATTAGATTTCAGTCATGGAGTCTGGTAGCAGAGATACTTAAACTGAGGGATGGGTGGGCCCCCACATTTCTGCAGTTCTTACGGGGGCTCCTCAAAGACCCCTACCAGCCTGAGAGAAGCATTTACTATCACAGTCACATTTGCTTTTGGGCCAATCATTTTGCAAAGTGAGCTGAGCAGATGTGACCCCAGCCGTGTATCATTTCCAGTCTAACTCAGACAATATTGACCTGGACAGGGATAGTAAGGATGTAAATTTTAAAAATACAAGCCTTAAATGAGATCAGTTACATAAGCAGGCTAAGAAGTCACTGAGTGCAGGAGCACCTCTGTGGGTTATTTTTAGCTGATGAGAATACACGTCAGAGAAGAGATTGAACAGCTGTAAAATTCGTGAAAAGGGGTACTCAGTATTCAACTTTGTTCCCTTTTTCCTTTGGTGGGATTAGGTAAGTGATTGGAAGGTCTTCCCTCTCTAGGGATTCTCCTGGTGTGGGATGCTTTCCAACAGGATAATGGAGGGCTTCAGAGCAGAGCCTGGGGCTGGCTTCCTGATCCTGCCTGGAGACCTTCCCAGCCCTGCAACACGCCCCCCTTCCAGAAGTGGAAGAGCAAATTTGCAGGGCACAAGCTGGACTGGTGAGTTAAGCTTAGGAGGAATCTTCTAAGTGACCCCTGTAGACATGGCACGGGACCAGATGCTGCTCCCACATGTGACAGAAGGCATCAGTGTGCTACGCACTCCCCAGATGAGGAAGGGGAGTTTGAGACAAGAAGTAGATATGGGGCAGTTTTTCCTTTATGATAATGAATGGCGGCTTTTCCAAGTTTTGGATAACTTTTAGCTTAAACACAAGTTTAGAATTAAAACAGGGATGTATGAATTTAAGGCAAAGTGACATTGTGGTTGTTTAAAATAGGAGTATAAAGTCAATAATGACTTCTAAAATAGATTTTCTTGACAGGCATTCTAAAATAGAATTTCATCAACCACAATCTCTCTGTTGTCTAGCATCTGTTTAAAAATAAGGTTGGCAAAACTGGCCATATTCTGCTAATGTGGCAGTTGATAAAATTAATCTACAGATAAAATAATTGAAATTAGAAATGAAAAAAAAAATCAGGCAAAGCCTTAACCTTCGCATCATCTCTGCTCTACCTTTAGCAAGCATCCCTGACTTGACAATCAGTACACCTCGCCCTCCATTACTTTTATAAGGGTGACTGTCAGCTCAGATACCCATAGACACACACCCAAATTAGTCAAAGTCACATTCTCCTATTATTAATGGCAACACTAAGACCTTGCAACCTCTGATTTTTTGCATCATTTACTGTCAACTTTAAAAATGTCATGTTAGTAACTAAACACATCATTCATGTGTTTCTAGTTGCTTATATAAGATATTGCTTAAGTAAAAAAATTGTCTGAAAGAAATTCAGTGTTTCAGGAAGAAGACTGTTGTATGCCATGACAGTTATGGGTTTTTCAGGCAACTTGAATCACGTACTAGAAGCTTCAAAACTCTTAAAAGGATGAAGAATTCTTTGAACTGACAGTGAACAGTCTTTTCAGAGCTGCAGAATTTTTGTTTGATGGCCTGTAGTGAATGTAATAAACTGCAAGAAAGGTTCCATAGTCTAAATATGTCAGTAGTTTAGAGAAGATTCCGAGATCTTTGCTGAAGTGTTTTTGATTTAGTGATCATAATTATATATATATATACTGTTATAAATATATTGTGTATTATTTAATATGATATAATTTATAAATTTATAATTTTATAAATTTATAATTTATATATTTCTTGTTTTACTAATAACTTTGTTTAAATAAAACACAGGAGCTTCTATATTGAAAAAATAAAAAAACAAAAGCCACATATTTCTTCGTGTAAAACCATGTTATATAAGAACTCAAATACTGTTGAGTGCAGTGGCTAGAATTAAACAGTACATAATAATTATGTGTATGTATCCATTTCCAAGGTAGGCAGCCAGAAATCCCCAGGAAACCCTAGCCAGCATAACTTAGTAGTTCGGGTTAAGACACAGTTATTGAGACCTCATTCTGCAGTGGGGCTCCCTCATATCATCCCTTGCAATTCTCAAAACAACTGGAGTCCCCATGTTAGTAACAAAAATATAAGTCTCAGATTGAATGGTTTGCTGAAAGTCATTCTGAGTCTGTGAACTTGGAAGTTCATAGTTGTTTCATTTCCCAACAATGATTCTTAATAATAGTATATTCTGCTTCCATCTTTGCTTAGTAGTAGGAGGGTAGCTCAAGAAGCGGGTATGATGCGAGGTTTTTGTTTGCTTGCCTGTTTGTTTTTACTGTTTATGGCTCTTAAATCCAAACTGAGAATGTGTTGTTTTTACTCACGACCATTCAGTGGTGTCCTTCTGTCATCTTTACTATGCCTGTCCTGGTCATTATCATCATCATCTGGGTTAACGTGGAAATAGTGCATGCCTGGGGCCATATCTGTTCAATCCACTTTGCAAAGTGAATTTAAAACACCTGAAACTTAATATGCAAAAAATCATTTGAAATAATCCTTCCTTCGCACTAGACTTGAGAAGATCATACAGGGAGTTAAAATGGAGGCACAGTAGTTTCTCAGGCTTAGCAGAGTTGAACACTGGGAAGGGAAATCTCCTTGAAGGATCCAGAATTTGGCCTCACATTATAGGACAGCACATTATAAGTACCACCTCTGTTCTAAAATCTAAGAGTTCATCAATCACAAAAGTCTGAGACTCAGATTCTATATCTGATATTCTATGCTGAGACCTCCATAAGCCATAGAGATTATCAACAAGCTGTTTCTCCGTGGATTGACTCCCTGTTTGAATGCTTAGCTCATTCCTCTCAAATTCATTTTTACTCTCTTTACTTTTCAAGTGTTCCAAGAGCTGTTTTTAATCTAAGGATTAAGAAAGAAGTTCTTCCAGTTTTAAATGCATTTTTTTTTCAAAAATTATAATATAAAAATGCTTCTAATCCAGACATCATGACTTAGTTCTTCATGAAATGGTTTATTTTTGCATATCTTTTAATTTATACAAAAGACCAGGGATGAATCACTTGTAATTTTAGAGTGACAAAAGAAAGATGTCTTAAGAGGTAGATGAGTGTCTTCTGCAGGATGTTAAAAAAGGTTTTACCATCAAGAGAAATAGTTAATCTTTGTCATTTGATACAAAGATAGAAGGCTATAGCCAAAATCACTCTGGAGAAATGCTTCAAACATATGCTAAGATCCTCTTACAAGTGACGTATAATCTTGATGTGCGTCCATAAAATCAATATACATTTAATTATTGTGGATTTCATAATAATTTGTTTCAATAAAACTGTTAATTTAATAAAATTACTAGCTTCAGTTGTTTACAAGTTGAATGCTATTGTCACTATTATCTAAATAATCTATTAAATAATGCTGAGTAAAAACAAAACAAAATACTCCACATAGGGCACAGAGTGTACAGACTCTATAGCTGAGAATTAAAAATATAATGTGCCAAGTCAGATATAACCAGGACATAGGTTAAGTTAGTGGTTTACAACATTTTCTCCACAAACATGTGTGTGTGTGTGTGTGTGTGTGTGTGTGTGTGTGTGTTTGGATCCTTGGATGGGTTTTTAACCTCTAAAAAAATTGCATTCTTAAAATAAGGTATTAGATACAGGAGTTAATCAGGACTTCTGAGCAGCATTAGAAAATTGGTATTTTGTTCTTTTTACTTATTGATCACCTGCATTATACTAGATAGAGTAAATGAATTAATGAATATTATAGTTGGTGTGTGTGTGTGTTGGGGGGGGTGGAAATAATAGTTCAACTGATAAAAATTCCAGACTTGCTAGAAAGGAACTTGAGGTTTTAGTTGGCTTGTGCAAGCTTTCGCAAATATATATTGTTTTTCTTCAGAATTAAAACAAAAATTTTTCTGACTTCCAGAGGTACAGGTACATCAAGATGAGATTCACTGTGTTAAAACAATTATACTTTTGGAGGTGTTATTGTATTAAGGTCCCCAAAAGAATGTTTGGGGAGAAAGTATGGTAACGGGGATCATGGCGTGAAGCGGAATGCCCTCCCTGTAGAAGGGTATGGTCAGTGACCCCAAGGATAGATACAGTAGGGAGCATTCACTACATGCCCCATGCTGTTTACATGGTATGTGTGATTCTTAACAAAACCCCATGAAGTAAGCATTTTTTTTCCACTATTGTTCATATGAGAAAATGAAGCCTTGGGTAGAAGAAATAGGGTAACCAGGTAATTTGGTCATGGTTATATGATTAGAAGTGGTGGTAACTGGATTTGGACCCAGTTCACACCGACCAGATTCTGTTTTATGGGGAGCGGGCAGTTATCAGGAATAAATGAGAGGAGGAGGGAGGAAAAGAGCTGAGAAAGAAACATTTAGTTGGAAGACGTATTCAAACTGGACCTGTATAAGAAGAAAGGAAGCTGAAGGTTTTTAAGCTGAGCAAAGTATTTACTGTGAATGGGGAATACAGCTTGGTCATAACAAACACATTAAAAATCACTACTTTTTGAATACAAAATGTCAGGTGTTCTCAGTGAGTACACATAAAATATCTGTTACTAAAATTAAGAGATTGAGAATTGAGAATGTTACTATTTTTTACTTCATTCGTCGTTAGATCACAAAATTTACCTTTCGGCAAACACAATGTTTATTTTAATTATGTGATATAAATGAATGCTTTTAGTCATTTTGGCGGGAGGCCATTCTAGATCTTACAAAAGGCAACATCTGAACAGGTGGCGAATCTTCAGATTTCCTCTTGGTGAAGGTGATGCACAGAGAAGGAAATTGCATGTTGTGGATTAATTGTCTCATGCTGCTATTCCTTTTTCTCGTGAATTCTATTTCCTATAAACACCATTAGTTGACGGATCAGTGGTTTGCTATTATTAACCAGGTTAGGTATATTTTTTAGTGTCTCTGTCCAAAAGTTACTCAGCACGGGTTTGAGTCACACCATATGTCCAGGTTGCTCCTTTTTTGTCAAGAGAATACAGCGAAGTCCTATGTATTCCCTTCATCTTTCTTTCGGGGAAAGAAAGTCTGCGTTTTGGTAAGGACAGACATTGGATTTAGCTTTTATGTCACTGGTTTTTGTCTGTCTAATGGCAGGTTCTAAGACATGATTTCAACACTGATACCCTAATATGTATTTTTATTATTTTATTATTATTTATTTTTATTATTTTATTATTCTTTATTTTTTAAACCTAAGCTTTATTTTTTTAATATATTCTTTGAACTTGTCAGATACGTGTTTTAATTAAATCAAAATAGATGTAAAACTAAGAAATAACAATCTTTTTGATGAATTTACCACTTTGTTTTTAAAAATGATATGCATATAATAGAGTGGTCGAGAGAGTAGGCTTCCCTGTCTGTATGACATAATTCAAATTCTGGCTCTATACTTCAATAGCTGTGTGACTTTGGGTAGTTTCTTAACATCTCTGTTTTTTAGTTTTCACATCTCACAAGAGTGGGTGACGACAATGAATAGCTTTTCTGCTGCGTAGTTTCATGTGTATATGTATTTGTGTGTGAAATAAATGGGTTAACACGTGTGAAGTATTTAGGACAGTACTTTGTGTGCCATAAGTAGCCATTCAGTAAGTGTTAGATGCAGTTACCACTGTTTCCGTTCCTACTATGTATCCTTTAGGACATTTGCTATGTACCTAGTTCGTGCCAAGCACTGGGCTTACAATGATGAAAACCATATAGACAAGGTCTCTGCTATCCTGGAGCTTACATTCTATTGGTAAGAGATAGGTAATAAGCAAGAACATATGAGCTCAAAAAAAAAAAAAAAATCCAGTGAGAAATACATGAGTTAACATGGTGTGATATGACTGAAAGATGGGAGATACTTTGGTTTCTAAATTTGTAACATTTAAACTCAAATTTTAAAGTAATACAAAAAAAATTAAGCCAAGAAAATGTCAGTGGGAAAACCACTACTGGAGGAGGGAATGGCTGGAGGGAGTGGGCAAAAGGAAGAGTGTCAAAAAGGTGGGCCAAGGCAGCTCTTTAAGGGCCATCAGGCCAGGATAAGGAACCTGGATTTTACTTAAATGTACCTGGAAGCCATTAGAGAGAAGAGACCGGTTCCCAGTATGTTCTGAAATTCTTCTGAGTTCTGAGTGGAGAATAGACTATGTGCTGGGAGCAAACAAGGAAGCAGAGACCTGATAGGATGCCACCAAAGTGTGCCAGGAGAGACATGATGGCAGCCGGGTCTAAGGAGATCTGAATTGTGGTGGAAACAAAAGAAAAGATTCCAATTAAAGTTTTGGAATTATTTTTATGCCATGTCTTCTTCTTGACCACTTATCAGGCACCCAAAAGTACTGGACAAAGACATTCATAATCACATATTTATTGAATACCAGGCACTGTAGTAGTTACTGAAGATTTAAACTTTTAGTCTGGTGGGGAAAATGGGTACACTAAAATTAATATGATAATATAATATGATAATATAATATGATATGATAATATAATATGATAATATAATATGATATAATAATATCATATGATAATATGATAATAATACAATGTGATAATGATTTCAGGGAGTATGAGTAAAAGGCACTAGTACTCATAGTAACTCACTTGTCTGGGACTGTTCCCAAGAATTCACTGAAGAGATGATATTTGATCATAGCTTCAAATGGTAGTTTGGGGTTTGCTATGTTGACGATGAAGAAATGCACTCTGGACTGAGAACAAAGGAGCAGAACCTAGAATTATAAAAATTCTTGGTGTGTTTGGGGAAAAGTATAGAGAATAATGCAAAGAATCAAGTAAAATTATATTTAGGCTTAAAATATATGAAATAAATTAGAGAGAATGAAGTGAAAGATATTTGGTATGTCATTGTTTTAAGGTTAAGAGACATGGGTCAATTTTTTTTACCCCTGAATGTTCCATATTTTCTTCAAGTAACAAATAATTGTGTAACATAATTTTATCTGGAATTTTACACCTGTCTTGTCAAATTACAGATTAATTCTGCTTTATATTCTATTGATAATAGGATTACTAATATTATACTAATCCTATTATTATAGGAATTTGACTTCATAGAACTTTTTTTCCACTTGTCGAGGCATGGTGCTAGGTGTTGGCAGCCAATAATGGACAAAAACCTGATTTTTGTCCTTGAGGACCTTCCAGACTCAGACGTAGCTTGGTACAAATACCCTGGTCAGGCCCCTGGCTCATGGACATCATTATAACCTAGGAGTGCTAAACAGATAATATCTACCCATTTTTTTGAAGATAGCCAGGGTGATCATTTGACTTATGCAAGAAACTCAACACCTCTCTATTTATATATGAATATAATTCTCTCCTATATAGTTTAAACACATTGTTCCTAATACTGTCTTTGTAAGAGATCATGAAGAGTCGATTACCATTCTTCATATAGTAACTCCCTAATATAAAAAGTAGAATTACATTCCCCAAATAACCTGCCCATGCTATCCATATTGGGAGACATTTTTCGTGCTAGTAAGGACTTTGTTTTACTGTTGTAGTTAATTGATGATCCATGCAGTTTGTGATATATTTATGGAAATCCTTTTACCTATTGACTTCACATATGTCCAGCTGGACTTTACCTAGCACCATGGGGCTTTTGCTTTTCCTTATGAATCGTTTTCATTTTTATGCATATTTGTGTCTGACAAGTCTTTTACTGCCTGTTTCAGACGACCTTTTCCATACGAACCAAATATTAAGCTCTAATTATGTTTTTCTCAGGTGAATATGATTTGGACACTTACTGAGAAGGTTCTATTTCTCCAGATTGTTCTATTAAGTGATGTGGTATAAAATCTAAGTCTATCTTCTAAGTGACTGATGAGCCATCATCTTGTTATAGCAGTAGATAAAATTGGTTGTGATAGCGAGTTTATCATTAGACTTATAATTAGTCTTTGGATGTAAATATTTTTCTTAATTTGTCTCTACTTGAATAATGCAATGTGTTTTTCCCCATATGTTTTGTGATCTAAGGATTAGTGCTAGACATTTCCAGATGACATTTGTAGTTTATATTTTTAATCTAAATGATTGAAATTACAAAAAAATTAATATGTTCATTGTAAAAAGTTAAAACACAACAGACGAGTCTGAAATGAAATGTAAGATTCTTCTTCTCTCCCCCTGTTATTCCCTGTTTCTTTTATTAGCACTTCTATTGAGATTTTCAGATGTATTTTTATATTCTAGACTTTTTTGGTATAAACAATATATGTATGTATAATGTTTGATGACATATAACTTTTTATATAATATTGATATATTTTTACACAAAAGAGGTCATAGTCTAATATTTTTCTGCCATATGCTCTTTTCACTTAATATAATGTCACATTAAACTTTCCACATCAGTAACTTTTAGATCTTTCTTGGATCTTTAGATCTTTCTTAGAGCTACACATTATTCTTTTGTATGGATCATTCTGAATTAGTCCAGCTAGTCGATGATGTTGAATTCCTGCAATGTGCCTGGAAGTATCCTAGGTGCTAGGGATGCAGTAAGTAACAAGACAGACAAGATCTCTGTCCTCAGTGTTGTGCCCTCAAGATGAGCATTTATATTGCTTTCAGTTTTTCACTATTTGAACACTTTTTTAAGAACTGATTTTATTCCATTTACATTTATTGACTTGCTCTTCCGATGTCTTAGAATGCCGTGTTTCATAATTTATTGCTTTCCTTTTATCTATTTTTAGTTAAACTGACTGTTTTTCTTTGCACTTTTTGGGTATAAAAAAATACCAACTGAATTAACACATTTCTCTTAGTGGTTTTAAACTATTCTTCCTTAGTAAATTTGAATAACCATTTCTTGATTATTAACTATTCAATTTTTGTCTGCCTTGAGAAATGAGAGAATTGTTATGTTTATATTTTCCTTACTTCCTAACTTTAGTGCTTTACATTATTATTTTTAAGTTATCAAGGATTTTACATTCTATTTTGTAAACACAATTCCCTTATTCATTTAGATTTAGTTTTCTCATTTATATTGATCTAAAACTAATCCTTAATATAATACACATTATTTTGATTTATCACTTGGTTGGATATATATATAACATTTATAACATTTATATGTGTATATATATATTTTAGAGAATCACCAATAGATTACTTATGTTCTTGGAAGTTTAAAAATTAATTTGTCTATATATTTGACTCAAAATCATGGCAGAGTCTGAAGATTGGGAGTCATATATTTTCTTCTGTTAGAATTTTGAAGGTGTTTCTCCACTGAGTTGGTCATTGATAGTTGAAGTAGGAATGTCTAAGGCTTGTCTGAAATGCTCTTACCATTTTTCCTATATTACATTGTGCCAGGCACATATTAGTTGTTGGAGGATGGAAAAAATCTCAGACTCTTTCATTGAGAAGTTCCCAGACTAGGTGTGGTCAAGTTCCAAGTCACTTGTCTGACTTATGGACATCATGCTAACCAACAGTTTTGAATAGAAATTTCACCTTTTGCCTTGAGGTTCAGTAACTTTGCCAGAAAATATTTAATATTATTATTTTGTATTTTACATTAGTATTAAATAAATTTTTAGTATTAGTATTTCTGTATAATTTCTCTGTAATTATGGCATGACTGTTCAATCTTTCAGTCAGCTTTTATTTTAAGAAAGATATCTTGCATTAAATGTTTGAATTTTTCTGTTCCATTATTTTTCTTCAAGAATATCAGTTTTGCAAATTTGGATGTCTTTTTCTTGTTTTCTGTGTTATTTTCTCTCCAGTGAGTTTATACTTTCATTCTTTTTATGTTTTATGTATTTGCCTTTGAAGATTGCCCTTTGTGTTTCTTAATAGCTTCAACGTATATATTCTGCTTTTTGCTGTTAAAAATATAGATTTCATATGAAAAATGGTTGTGCTGAAATTTTCCATTTCTTTTCTGAAACTGGTCATTTCACTTATCTTGTTTTGTTATCTTTGATCCTCTTCTATCTCTTTTTTCTCTTGTGTTTCTTTCTTAAATGTTTTGCTCAGGATCCACATTCTCTTTAGATTCTTTAAGAGTATCATTTGATTCAAATTTGCTTCTGTATGTTGGGAGCAGTTCTTCCCTGAAATGTAGTATTTACTTGAGCTTTGCCTCTGTCTCTTTATCTTTCTCTCTCCTTGTTTATGTCCTGTATTCTCTCTTTGGGATGAGCAGATCGCCCACTCAAAAGATTAGGTTTGTTGTTAGAGAAAATTTTTTTTAAAAACTTTTGTGATTTAGTGTTGATTATTCATCTGGTGAATCTTGTCAGTGCCTACAGGAGGGGATGATCCTCTCTTTTTTGCCTTCCCAGTTCCCTCTTGGGCAGTTTCTTGGTGTTAGGAGTCTTAGTGGGGAAAAAAAATCTAGATGGCCTATGTGTGTTGCCCACCTTTAATCCAACTTCTTGTGCTGTTCTGGGAAGTAGAAGTTGAACCAAGTATTCCTCACTCTGACTAAAGTATCATTAATTATGCCTTTTGAACTTACTAGTTACTTTTTTTTGGTCTTGTTTTTGAAATTTTAATTGTGAAATTGATAACTTATTACAGATATATGTCAAATATAGGTGCCATTTATTTTTATGGGCCATAAAGTCATAGTTTTCCTAGGTTAATTTAAAATTAATCTAACATAATTTTCAGTAGTGACCTTTACTCATTCTCAATTTACTCACATGTTCTGCCTGTACACAAATTTAACAGTTTGCTTATAAACATTGGAGTGTTCATTTCTTTTATTGGTCTCAATTTGTCAGTTGGTACTTAACAAAACTTAGTCCACATTGCAGTGATATTAGATAAAATACTGTCTTAAGTGCAATGGACAAGGGCTAAATGATTTTATCTAAATAAATCAATTATAGAGCAACTAATATCAAGTCAACACTGTTCATCATTGGCTTTACGTCAGCCAGTATTTATAATGAATTAACCAATAATAATTTTCCTTTTTAAAAAATTTTGTTTATTGGGGCGCCTGGGTGGCTCAGTGGGTTAAGCCTCTGTTTTCGGCTCAGCTCATGATCTCAGGGTCCTGGGATTGAGCCTCGCATTGGGCTCTCTGCTCAGCGGGGAGGCTGCTTCCCCTCCTTCTCTCTCTGCCTGCCTCTCTGCCTATTTGTGATTTCTCTCTCTCTCCGTCAAATAAATACATAAAATCTTTTAAAAAATTATTTATTTTTTGAATTTCTTTTCAGTGTTCCAGAAATCATTGTTTTGAACTTACTAGTTACTTTTAAGAAAACTTCATTTTGGTCAAGATCTAGAGAGATATAAATTGCCCATAAGTCCTTTTCTCATTTTGTACCACTTCTATTGTGTTTTGCACCAGTATTCTCAGTTTTTCTTGTGGGGTTGTCATAACTTCCTGATTTTGTTGTAATGACAATTTTATTTTTAAATTGCTTCCACTGATGTTTGTGAGTGGCAATGCAGGGACTACACAAATATTTTTGTTCCTGTACTTTCCAGAAATCTCCACTAGTATGCTCCAAAATAAGTAGTTGAAATAATTTGTGTTGGTTGAAAACTATGTGTTTTTTTTTTAAGATTTTATTATTTATTTATTTGAAAGAGAGAACAAGTGTGAGCACAAACAGGGGGAGGGGAAGGGGCAGAGGGAAAAGCAGGCTCCCGCTGAGCACAGAGTCTGGTCTGGGGCTCCATCCCAAGGCTCTGAGATCATGACCTGAGCTGAAGTCAGGTGCCTGACTGAGCTACCCACATGCTCCACAAAACTACATATATGTTTTATTTTATCTACTTTCTTTAAAAATTTTTTTGAGGTTGCAGAGGGAAAGGGAGGATCTTTTTTTTTTTTTAAAGATTTTAATTATTTATTTGAGAGAGAGAGAGAGAGTGAGAGGGAGAAGCAGACTCCCCACTGAACAGAGAGTCCCATGTGGGGTTTGATCCCAGGCCCCTAAGATCATGACCTGAGCCAAAGGCAGATGCTTAACCAACTGAGCCACCCAGGTGCTCCTACATAATATGTTTTAAATCAAATTATTTTGGTATTAAAAGTATATATATGTCTCTATATGTATGTTTTAAATCAAAATAAAAATAAGTGTTTTCATACATACATATAAGAGGATCTTCAATTCATAGGGATGAATATATGTATGAAATTCCTCCCACCCCTGAATTCTAATATTTCCCCTTTTTTTTTTTGGTAATTTAGCATTTCTCAGTCCAAAGGGTATACAAATTCCTACTTCCCTCATAGGACTATGCTGTGGGAATCAAATAGAATAATTCATGTGAAAGTTTTGAGGGCTGCTAGTTCCGTTCAAGTATCTGGTACAGGTAATAGCTACATTACTATTCATTATTTCAGAAGAAAACCCAAGTCGGGGCTTACAGAGGACCATAACAGATTTGATTTTTTTTGCTCTGCTGTCTCCAGATGAGTTCCTATTTTTTTTCTAAGTAAAACAGGGATAAACATAGTACATACCAACGTGCCCGTGCGTGCAGTGATTCTCCGTTGAAGCTCACCTTCCCTGTGTTTGCTGAAAGAGATAATGAACCTGCCATTTCTGCTTCTGAGCATATGCAATGCAGAGCTGGGAGTGAAGGAAGCTGAAGTGGGGTTGGGAGTTTATACCCGAAGGAACCAGTATTTATTTACAGGAAAAAAGTAATAGACAAATAAAGGGTGATAAGGGTGCCATTTTGGAGGGAGATTTTGATGGAAGGTGTGAATGCAGAGGAAGAGAGAAAAGGCATTTTAATTTGCATTTTGCTTATGAATTGGATTTCTTTTAATGCTTTCAAAAGCTGTAACTAAATATTAGAACTATTTTTAATTACTTAGGGTGAGGAACCATGTTTCGTTGTGATACCAAAGAAATGACTTAGGACTTAGGCAGGATTCCCTTTTCTGCTTTTCCCCAGCCTATTCTCAGCTCTTCTTCACCCTCCCTTGGGAGATGGGGAGGCTGATCCTGACCTTTGACCATTGTGGAGCATGCAGCTAGCACGAGGGAGACAGCAAGGTCAGGGACTTATTTCTCATACTGTCATGCTGAAGGGTCACCATGGGTGAGCCGTGTCCTTTGACCAAAGTCACAGTTCATTTGAGGGAGCTCCTGTGACTCCAGGTTTGAATAACTGTGCCCTGCCTCACCCCTTTGCCTCAGGTGTGGTTGTAGCCCTCTGACCCCCATCTTTAGTTCCAGGGTACTGTTAATGTCCCTTGAGATTTCTGTATACCCTGCCCAGAGTCTTGTCAATTCTTTTATAAACCCTCTTCTCAAATGAATTTAAGTGTGTTGCTTTCTGTGGGACCTCTGAGTGATACTGGGGCCATGTGAAGCCCTTGAACTTTGGCTTATTTAAATATATTTATAGTGTCTGGAATTTCCCTAGAACAAACACAGATGGCCTCGTGTCCACATAGCTCAACCAGCTGAAATGGGCAGAGCATTTGTTTTTGGTTAATGTTCCTGCTTTAAATGGCATCTACATAATATTCGCCAAGTTAGAGAACAGGAAGTATGTCTCAATGTCAATAGTAGATGCTAATTTTAAGGAAAGAGGGGAAAGGATGTAAACCTTTTTAGAGCATTAATTTTCTGTTGGTATCAGTGCTAAAATATATTATCCTGTGTATCCGAGTAAGACTCTTGTTAGAATGGTATTTTTCCTCCATTTTATGGATGAGATAATGGCAGCTAGTCTAAGTTGCCTGTTGCAATGTCTCACAATCGGTAAATGGCAGACCTGTGATCCAAACTCGTTTGGTCTCAATCTACCAAAAGTTGGTTCTCCAGACTGGCTGTATGTAAGAAGTATGTAAGGAGCTCTAAAAACCCAGATGGCCAGGATCACCCCATGTCTGCTGAAAAAAATCTCTAGATGTGAAGCTTGTGATTATGTTTTTACTAGCCCTCCTCCCCACCCTTCCAGGCAGTTCTGATAGGCAAACAAATTTAGGGAAACTGACCTAAAGCTTCCTATTGGTCTGCTCGTAAATGACAATAAATGTTCCTGGTTCTTTAGTTTTATATACCAGAAAGTAAATTATTTCACTATGTAGGAGAGTTTATTGTGATGTTCCCTCTAGGCTACCTTTTAAAAAAAAAGTTGGAATTTTAACAATAGTGCATTAATTCAAAGCAATATTACGTTCTGAATCATAATGCTGGAAATACTTTTATCTTTACTAATATTTGTTTTCTAAAAACAGAATATTACAGATTCCATGAAAATATACTGACTTTAAGTTATCAATACTGATAAAGTAAAAAAAAAAAAAGGCTGTTTGGTGTAGGTTTTAATAAAAATAGGCATAAAATGAGAATATTGACATTCGGTAATCTTATAATCTCTCTAATCTTCAAGTACAATAAATATTATTGCTACTGCGAGTGCCTCATGTTGTTTTGAAGAGTGAGGAAGAAAATGTGTCATTACAGAAGCACTTGGGACTGAATCTTAAGTTATGCTCATCAAATCATACCTGTAAGTTTTCAATGCTCATGCTCTACTTTCCATCTATAAAATGAAGATAAATTCACTCTACTTAATCTCATAGGAGTATCTATCAAATCTGCTGTTTAAAAATAAATCACTGATTCCTAAAATGGTAAGGAGTGAAAATATCAATACAATACAGGGAAAAAAGAACTATTGGGGGATTATAAAAATTCCAATGAAAATGTGTTATTTCTGGGAATCCAGTGCCCAACATCTGCCCACCTCTGAGTAGGTGCTATGCTTTTGCCTGTATGTAGCTATATTGAATCATTATTATATGTTTTAATAAAATATATTATATGTTTTATTAGCATGAAGATTTCTCAGAGCTACATTTACATAAAAAAATTATCACAAGGAATCACCCCAGTTGGGAAACATGAGAAGACTATCTAAAGACTATCTAAAACAAATCTAAAACTATCTAAACACCTGCTGGTGCAGACATTTTAAGGCTGGAAGGTTTGCACAGTCGGGATGATTTCACCATTTGCCTTTTCTCTAGCTCCTCACAGGGACACAATGAACATGGAGCACAGAGTAAAAAACATTTGGGCTTCATCCCTTGAGAGAGTGCTCCAAGAAATCTTAAGTAGAAAATAATGATTTTGAATTTTTGTTTCCATTTTAGAATTACTTCGAAAATTTTTAGAGTGTTTAACCTAAATATTTCATCCTAAGCATTTAAAATGTTTATTTTTTAATGTAAAAACCTTAAAATGGGAGCACCTGGGTGGCTCAGTCAATTAAGTGTCTGCCTTCGGCTCAGGTCATGATCCCAGGGTCCTGGGATAGAGGCCTGCATCTGGCTCCCTGCCCAGCAGGGAGTCTGCTTCTCCCTCTCCCTCTGCTCATGTTCTCTCTCCCTCAAATAAAATCTTTTTTAAAAAAAATCTTAAAAATGTTTTAAATCTTAAGTATTTAAAATATTAAAAACGGGCACAAGGGTGGCTTTATTGGTAGGGCATCTGACTCTTGATTTTGGCTCAGCTATTGACCTCGGGGTCTTGAGATCGAGCCCTGTGTTGGGCTCTGTGCCAGGTATGGAGCCTGCTTGAGATTCTCTCTCCCTCTTCCTTTGCTCTTCCTTTGCTCTTCCTTTGCTCTTCTCCTGCTGTCTCACTCTAAAAATAAATAAGCAAAATAAAATAAAATATTAATAATGAAGAGCAGCTTTTCCCTACTATGGGATAGCAAAGATTAGCATCAGCTTTATAATGTGCTGCCCATCCGAATTTCCTGGGGCCCAGCTGATACTGAATGAACACATGAGCCCGCTGCATCAGGCAGCCTAACACCAGGCCACTGAAATGAGCATCAGCCCTTGATGGGTCCTGGTCCTGCTCGTTAATAAAGCCATTCATTTTGGATGATCTGAGAATGACTTTGGATAATCACATGGAAGAGGCAGAAAGAGTCCTGTTAGTTACCCTCTATTTTAGGGTAATAATCTCTTCCTTTATTTGAAATTCAACAGGAAAAACCATTTTGTCTCCAAAGCATTATGAAAATCCTTGAAAATCACTTGGGGTAATTTGAATTCTAGGAATATGTGTTCAGATTTCTTTGTATGTGATGTATTAATAGAAAATATTGGACACTCAAAGCTGATAGCCTCCTTTGTTAGTAGGGAGCCATATAGCTCTTGTTTTTGAGCCTGCTGCCACCTTTCCTTCGCCAATTGGGGAGAAAAGAGGGTAGTGTAACGGGTTATTTTGGAATATGCAAGACATTCACTGATGAGCTATAATTACATACTGACATCTTGGGAACTGCTATTTGGATGCTGTTCCCAGCTAATTTATTATTCTTTAAAGATGCTGCATTCATATCGGTTTTCATTTACTTTCATTTTTTCCCCCTTTCTTTATAACTGGGATCACTGCTAGGGGTTTAAATATCTCAAAGATTTTCCTCTACAACCTGCAGCCAGCTGAATTAAAACTTGTTAAACCCGTCAAGAAGCTAAAGGTAAAGCTCCTTAAGTATTTCTCAAAATCCTCTCTTGCCTTTTGCAGAATGTTTGCTTTGTTTCTGGTGCTTAGCCGTGTCCCCTGTAAGATAGTTTTGATGGATCTTCCTAGGAGCTCTTTGCCCTTTTCCTGAGAGCTGACCCTATTTCCCTAGGTACTCATCTAAAATAAAATTGCATGAATTTTTTTTTTTTTTTTTTGTCAAACAGTCTAGTTGATCTATTTTTCAGACGTTTTTGAGCGTCTCCTGTGAACATAGTCTCTGCTCCCGAGTAACGGACAATGTGTTGGAAGGGAGGTGTGGGAAGAGGCAGGGGCTGTGGTGAGCATTATGGAAGCACCCGGCTTGGGGGAAGGGGGAGGTCTCTCACTTCTCCGGAGGAGTTAGAAGAGGCTTCCGGAGGGAGAAACTTCCCTGCAGAGACATGAAGTCAAATCGATGTTATTCAGAGTAGAGGCGTGGGGCAAGGAAGAGCCCTGGAAGCACTGGGATCTGTACATGTAACTACAAGGAGATGAGAGAGGACAGGCTGCCTCAGGGACACTGCAAATTCTGGGTAAGACCCAGCGCATTCACAGAATGTTTTCAGATATGGCCGGTTATTCTCTTAGATCTGGTGTCCGTTCTACTTCTTGGCATCTTTCAGTGCAAAAAACCACAGCCAGTGTGACAGAGGGAGAAAAAAATATTTTGATCTTTACATGTCCTATTTGTATGTTTAAGAGAACTGGAGAAGAGAAGCCGCTAAAGTTCTGTAGAGGGAATGCAAACATACCAGAACTGGTGATACTCCCCTTGGAACTGCCATTAAAGCTCAGTGCAGAGTAGCTCAGGACAGTCCAGCATCCTGGCTTGCGGCCGTCACCATGCCCACAGGGAATCACTCTGCTCTACACTTGTTCAGTCTTCATTTGGTACTGAAACGCACTTTCTTCAGAAAGCGTCGTTGGATTACCATGATCAATGGTGCCCCAATTTCCTTTGTACTTGAGATAACTTGAGATTTGGGTTTTACTTGAGATATACATAACTGAGGATTTGCACCTCAATTTCTATATAAAAGGTAATTAGGCTTCAACTGGTGTCTTAAAGACAATTTGCCTGAAGTGGTTCTGTCCTCTCATTTCCTCTCTTCTCCTGTTTCCTCCCCTCCTTCATTCTTTTCTTCCCTTTTTCTTCTTCTCTCTCCTTCTCCTTCCTCTACCTCTCTCTCCTCGCCCCCTCCTCCCCTTCCTCTTCTCTTCCTTTCCTCCCCCTCCTCCTCCTTCTTCCGTCTTGTTCTTGTTTCCTTTTCTTGTTCTCTTTTTCTTCTTCTCTCTCCTTCTCCTTCCTCTACCTCTCTCTCCTCGCCCCCTCCTCCCCTTCCTCTTCTCTTCCTTTCCTCCCCCT
>NC_081571.1:75896918-75945241 GCF_022355385.1 Mustela nigripes | reverse complement strand
ACTCCTCCTTCTTCCGTCTTGTTCTTGTTTCCTTTTCTTGTTCTTCTTTTCCTTCTTCCTCTACTTCTCCTTCCTCTCCTCCTGCTTCTTCATCCTCTCTCTCTCCACTGAAGATCAAGGGCTTTTCTACTGATGTGTTCTCTTAACCAATTTTAAAATTAGCGATTCTCTGAAAAGGGGTCAGGCAGAGAGTAATCCTTGTAGAAAAGATGAGAAAGAGCTGTCACTATCTGGTGAGGCCTGCAGAGGCAGTAGTTACATTTTATGTTTTTAAAAGATGCAAGGAAAAAATGCTCCTGATTTTCTTTTTTTTTTTTTCCTCAGAGCAAAAGACCTAAAGCACTAGGACACCAAAGATAGAAATATCATTGGAATCAGCAGTAGGTTCCTTGCTATGGCTCTAACTTCATGGCATCTTGGGCGAGCTGGTGTATTTACAAAATATAATATTTGGACTGTGTAAGATATTCAGGGCCTTATGTTTAATATTCTGTAATCAGTTTTTATTCAGTTTGTTCATTTGTATAACAAATATCTAGAAAGAACCTAGAATGTTCCAGGAGCTGTGTTAGGTCTGGGGAGTATGAGGGTCAAAAAGTTCTTCAAAGAGCTGGGTGATGAGTAGGGCTTCTTCAGGAGTGATAAATCCGAAGTTAAGAAAATGCACGTTAATAGTGGGTTGGGAAATGTGCTATGAGAGAGGTATGCACAGGATACTCCCCAAACGAAGAACACTGTTACCTAATAGACACTGGAGCTTTGAGGCCATAGGAAGGTTTTACAAAGGAAGGGATGCTTGCTGAGCCTACAATCATCCATTAGAACTACCTGCGTGGAGGTGGGGATCTGCTCACAAAGAGGTAAAATTAAGAGTCTGTCTGAGGTAAAGTTTGGTCTGTCTGCAAAAGGCATGCGTGAGCGTGGAGAGGGGGCTGTGAACATGGACAGGTGGCTGAGGCCAGATCCCCACACAGGTCGAATGTTTCATGCTTTGGATTTTATCTGGAGAGTGGCAAGGAGCTACTGAAATCTTTTCAATAGGGGAGTGGGATTATTATATTTCTATTTCAAGATAATCTTTTTGTGCTTTAGAAGCAAAGTTTATAAAATGATCAGATGAATGAGGAGAATGACTTCTAACTTTTTCAGATCATGTTGTCTTCTGAGAATATTAAAATTATCTCCCCAAAAAAGTACATCTACAGGTAAAATTATACCTGTATTGTTGCAGGATTCACAGGGACTTCCTGAAGCCCATCCATTGATCACGGTGGATAAACTCTCTGTGTTAACATTCTATATTTAGTTTTGCCATTAGTTTTACTTCAGTGGGATTTGTTCCAAACCTGCTTAATGGATCCTGAAATTTTATGTTATCCTTCATATTCTCCATTCAGTTAATGAAACCAAGAGCACATCTCTTACGAGTTCACGTGTAGTCTCTCTGACATTATCCACAGCATAAAATAGGTGAAATAAATAATTCATTGAGACAGCTGTCACTCTAGGGGGCATGCTGGAGTCATCAATCTGCTGCCGTATGTTGCCATATTCTTTCCATACGCTCCCACTCCTCATCTTAGACTGAAGGTACAAGGGGGCAGGAGATGTCCACTAAATAGGGGGCAAGCTGTTAGTATCCCAGCTTGCAATAGCAATAGGCAAGCTGTTAGTATCCCAGGCAAGCAGGCCAGCATTTAGGATAAAGGTGCAGTCCTAAAAGGGAGTAGGACAGAGTGAGCTGAGAGCATCATTAAAAGGATCAGTACACTGGGCAAATGGGGGTGAGGTGGGGCAGTGGGTTGGTAAGTGGGTGAAGGGGTATGAAAAGCAAAACAGGGTTTGTGGCTGCCCTGCTTCCTGACCCCACCTCTGGGGAGGGTACAGAGGAAATGCATTACTACCTCCTGGTCTGTACACAGGCTGGGGTTGTGGCTGTGCTTTTAGTTATAGGCATAACTGGTTGAGGAACTAGAGTAAAGAGTGACATCAGTTGACTCTCCTTGAAGAGCAGGGCGGAAGAAAGGAACTGAGAAGACTCAAAGTGGTCTCTCTAGAAGCACTGCATACTGGTAATGTTGGGAAAATCTTGTATTTATTAATTTATTTAGATTTATTTATTTATTTATTTATTTATTTAAAGGGAGGAGGGGCAAAAGGGAGAGAGAGGGAATCCCAAGCAGATTCCCCACAGAGCCTGGAGCCCAGCATGCTGGCTCCATCTCATGGCCTGAAGATCATGAAAACCTGAGCAGAAATCAAGAGTTGGAGGCTTAACCGACTGAGCCGTCTAGTTGCCCCCCTACATCCTATATTTCTTGCAGGAAGCTCTACCTGTTCTTTGTGGTCTAGTCGAAGCAATTATGAAAAATGGAAGTTTAGAGGGAAATGCACATGCCTGTGAAAGGAAAAATGAAAAAGAATCAGGCAATACTAATCCATGAGTAAACTTTTGAAAGAATGTACTTCTAATAACTAATGAAAAAATCTACATCTAGAAAAATGGTTTTATTCTGACAATTTAATTTCTATCTGTTGATGGGCATTTTTTTCCTATTGGGTAAACCGCATATACCCACCATCATTTAGTTTGTTGCTATTGTCAAGAAAAAATATCAATTTTAAGGCAACTAATCCTTAATTATGCAATTATCTTACTGTCTTTATTATGCCAATTATTATGCAAGCCAATCTTCTCTTTTCCTTATATTTTAGAAAACAAGTTCAGGGGTGCCTGGGCGGCTCAGTGGGTTAAAGCCTCTGCCTTCGGCTCAGGTCATGATCTCAGGGTCCTGGGATTGAGCCCTGCATTGGGCTTTCTGCTCAGCAGGGAGTCTGCTTCCCTTTCTCTCTCTGCCTCTCTGCCTACTTGTGATCTCTCTCTGCCAAATAAATAAATAAAATCTTTTAAAGAAAACAAGTTCAAAACAAACCATTAAATTTAGACATAAATGTATTAATTCCATTTAAAAAAGTGGAGGCAAATAAATGTTCTTTCATGGGGAAAAATCATTTATCTTTTCAACAGATTTTAAGTTCATGTTCTATTATTTTATTTCAAACTACCTAAATTTAATTTAGAACCCTAATATTGCATGAACATAACTGAAAGCCAAACTGTGCTCTCTATCAAATAATATTCTGTTATCAGCACCAACTCTTAATTTAAAATCAAGCCATGTCACCCATTTATTAAGTTTCTCTAGCACGAGCAATTGCTAGTAATTTGTGTAGTAATTTATACCAGATCTTGTGGATCTTGTGAGGAAGTAAGTTCTGCTTTAGATGTGGGAAATTCCAGATGTGATAACTCTTTAGAGTGTCCAATATAGTACTTCCCAAGAGAAGTTTGGACATCATTCCAACAAAATTTGATGGCTTGACTGGCACCTCGATTCTGGCTTCTACTTTAGTTACTCTTCAAAGGCCTCTTGCATGTGTGTGATCTAGGCTCTCAGTCTTTTAATTTCTATCTCCCTTTTACCCACTGATACCATTCTGTCCTGTTCTCAAATCAGAATACTGCTCTGTAATAACTTGGAGCTTGGGTGCGGGCTAAACTCATGCCCAACCTCAGTTCCCATCTCGGGTGGCAGACTGAAAAGTATCTTGGATACTTTTTTAATCAGTTTTTTCCCTATTGTCAAATTCCCATTTTACTTTCTAAAACCTACCCACTCTGCCAGAATTTGCCCCATAATAAGTATGCTTCATAAAGGTGCCCTAATGTGGGAGAGTTAGAGGAGGTATGCATTGATGTACTGAGTTATGGTCCCAATTGAACATGCTCAGTCACAAAACTAGCCCTTTAGAAACTAGGTGATAGTGAGTGGTATTTTTCCTTTCTGTGGTCATGTGGGATTAACCTAAATAGACACATAGTATGCCAGGTAGTAGTAGCCTTTGGTCTCCCAGTAGAATATTTGAGACAAAGAAAAGGCTATGTTTCTTCATCTAATTGCTGTCCAGAAGCAGAATTCCTTGATGAGATAATTACTTATTCACAACTTATCCAGGAAATTACATTACTTTGTAATCTTGCCTCATTTACGAGCAAGGGTAAATCTGCTCCCATCAGACCTTTCTGATGATGTCCTTGCCTGTAGGGTTAGTAAGACAACTGACTGTACGTGATAGTCTGTTTCCCTTCCTGTTTTATAAGTCTAATTTATTCCTTAAATGGATTGCTTCCCTGGTGACTGCTTTATTTCTTTTGTTTCTGTTGTGTGTGTGTACATCTGTGTGTATTTAATTGCCTGAAAGTAGCTCAGTAAATTTTTCCTTTCACTGTATTTAATAATGTAAGATGACAAGACATTTGTATTTTCTCTTGGTCTTGGTTTTTCATCCAGTCCCTTTCAAGTTCAAATTTTGCTCAAATTTTATCAGAATAAATTGCCAAAGGAGTTATAGATTATAGGAGAATCATTTGCTATCTCAGTAAGGCAGCAATGAAAGAGGGAAATTCTGGGTGGCCTACACTGTATTTCTGATTTACAAGAACAAAATGATTCTGTTCTAATTGATGGAAACAGAGCACTGAGAACAATGACCAGAATAAAAGGGGTTAGAATCTGAACTCTTGTTCCAAAGCTAGAGCTATTTTGGTAAATTTAAATGGAACTATCTCAGAAGATCAGTGATTTAGAGGTGCCACCCAGCCGCTTTCTGGAAGAGTCTATTAACAATGAATTAACAAATAAAGCAGGTCGGTAAGTAACATGCAGTCTCTACTGTGTTTTCTCCAGGACTTTGCTACACTAATGTTTCTGAACTTGGAGCCATTTTGCTCCTGAGGGATATTTGGCAGTGTCTGCAGACATTTTTAGTTTTGTATAATTAGGGGATAGTGCTATAGGCATCCATTGGGTAGAGGCCATGATGCCAAATATCCTACTGCGCACAAAATAATCCCCCACCAGAGAGAATTATCTGGCCCCAAATATCAATAGCATTGCTCTTGAGAAATTCTGAGTCATATCAACAGCTGTGACCAGATGTTTGGTATCTACTTGAATCCGCTAGACATTATCTGGGGGAATTGTAGCCATCCCTGCTTTTGGGGAATCTTAATAAAATAGAAAACTTCTGGGGTTTGGGGTTTGAGGAGTGATTTGTTATTTGGGGTTCCCGAGTTCCCCCGGCATCTCCTGCAAACCCAGTGCTGAGCAGTTTTAGGATCCTGGTTCAGTCCGTGAGACTATGTGTGCTCATATTCAGTTGTCACCCCAGGGCTGATCCAGAGCTCTGGCGGAACCCCCTAATGACTTTGCCTTTCTCCTGAGTTTTGGGCAATTTTAGAATAATCTCACACATCTTGGATTCTGGATTTGTGTCACGGGCAACTGTCCATGATATATTTTGGAAAGCTTTTGGATTGTTTGGTGGGCATTAATGTAATCAGAAATTCTTTTCCAAATAATGAGAAATTCACAATCATCGACACGATCACCCTTGGCCTCTATTGCTGGGGGTATAAATTTACTGTTATTTTTTCTTTCTGAAACTAGTGAATTTCCTACCGTACCAGAGCTAGATCTCACCACAGTGGCATCCTCCACAGAAATGCACATCAACTCTTAGGATGTGTGCTGCTTTAGCGTTTCTCAATGCGACCTGCGTTTGGCAAGTGGTTCATCTTTTCTCTTTGGTCGCGACTGTGCCTAATGCCAGCTCTCTTCTCTTTTAACATGGTCCAGACAGATTGGATTAGCCTCATAGATATTCAGGTGTCTGGATCAGTAATAAGCTGTAGCCAGGCCAGTCTAGCATTATGTTGACTTAATCTTATCCATTTGTAGGTCATAGCCTGTGTAGGCTGAGAAGCAGATGATTAAGGAAAATGAGATTTGTGGATGGGTATCTTGCAGCTGTAATGTATCAGCAATGTTTAGATAATGGGGTATTCTGCCAGTAAAGGGGGTATTGTTTGAGGAATCGATGAGGCTTTGTAGGACCACTTTGGCGACCTCATTTGGGGGATGCTGGAAGAGAAGTCTAAAAACACTCATGTAAAGGGAGTGTCACCTAATTGGGCTACTGGGTTGCCCCCACTCCACCCTGTGTCCCTGCGTCTAGTCTGTAGTTGTCCCTGGGTGAACTAGACAAAGCAGCCACTGCCAATGCAGTCCTATGAGTGCAGACCTCAATCAGGGAGAAAGAGAAGTTCCACATCTCCAGACGCCATGGCTGGCCCCTGCTAGATGTTTGCCCCACTCACCTCCTGGCCTGTGTCCTTACTGCAGTGCATGAACTGTGAACTCTATGTAGCAGCCCTGAGAACTAAAGAAAGACTGTTTTGTCATGAGATCCTCTTTCCCAACATTTTAAAGAGATCAAATCTGGAAATGAGTAAAAGCAAAAACCAACAAGTGAACAGAAAATGTTCTCAAGTAACCAACAAAGCTTTCACAAAGGCCATGGAGGACCATAAATGCCAATAGCCTTCATTCAGTGCCTACTGATGGCAAGTAAGAGCCGACCAGTTGTTGGCAAGAAGGGAGACAAAAGACTATTTAAGACAGATACCCAGGTCATCAAAAGCAGCAGCCTGAAGGAGGCTTTTACCTTCATCTCCACAGTCCCGAAGGGCAGGGATAGTATACCAGGTAAGGACTGTTGATAACATTCGTGTTTATAATTACTACTCTGAATCATAAAAACACTGAATTATTTTCAGAGATTTTTTTTTAATGGTTGGCATTTTCAAATGTTAACATATATAGGAATAAGTTCTAGTTATTATGAAAATTCTCTTAGGATGTTTAATCTCTTGATGAGATTAACTAAGCAAAGAATGACAGAGTAAAGTAGTATAACTATCATTTTGTTGTAACATTTATAAGTAAAGGAATAACATTGGATAGCTTATTCTTTAGAATGAACCATTAAATAATTAAATATTCCAAAATGTATTTTGGAAATAGAGTGGTAGTAATACGCTAAATGTCCAGAAAAATGTTTCTCAAACTCTGTTCAGTGAAGTACTAGATTATGTGGATGTTAATTAGAGTTCTCTGAAAAAAAAAATTCCTTAGATAAATGAATGTGGGAAATCCTCAGATAGCAAAGTAGACACACTTCTTTGTTGTGGGACTTTTCAGGGTTTAAAATATGTTAACATGCAATGTAGCTTTCTAGGAGAGGAACGTAATATGAACATCTGTCACGTGTATAAACTCATGATTAAAACTCATCTCTACTTTGCCTATTCATCCCTTTACATGTTTGATGGGGGTGAGATTTGGGTGGTCTTGGATGCCCTGATATTCGATCACTCTCTGGTGACAGAATTCTTGTTGCAGTGAAAACAGACTTATTTCAGAAAGTGTGTGTATGATATGCTGTGTGTAGTTACACTTCTAAACAAGTACAGAAACTCAGTCTTGGACTTCTAGTGCAGGTGTGGTTCAGGTTGGATGCTGTAAGTCCCAGAGAAGTGGTGGCTGTCCTCTCATTGCTCGGCAGCACTACTGGCCGCTGCCACTTAACGTCCTGACAGGGTTGGGTATAGGTAAGAGGGTAAGTAAGGCAGGTATGGCCCAGCTTTGCTGCTTTTCTCTCATCTTGGCTCATATTAAAGCTTCTCTTCTCTCCTTCTGGTGCTTTCAAAGGCTTCCTCTCCCTCAGTTCCACTGACCGAGAACACATGCTTCTTTTTTGCCTGAGGTGAACTCTTCCCAAACTTTGGGTAAAGATACCTCTCTCCTCATTCTGCCAAGGTCTCCTCTTCCAGAAGGGGGTCTATGTGGATGGGGCCAAGGCCTGGTTGGTGTCCTATCTGTCTTTTCTCTGGTCTTATGCCACTTATGCCTCCCACCCCTGCTAAGCCTAGGAGCACAGGTCATGCTGGGTCTGTCTTCAAAAGACATGGTGAGCCCCTCTTCTTACCCACAGTAATCAGAGCTAGGATCCATTTCAGGTGTTTCCTGGGAGGAAGAGGGAAATGTTACTTCATTCTAACTCTGAAAGATCTTTTCTGTATCTTTACTGTCACCAAAGACTTTAAGAGAGGTGAAAGAGCTTCCCAGGATGGTTCTCTTCCTAAATTATGCTTAGGGATTGGGGGACAGGGAGAGGGTGCTCCCTCTCACTCTCTCTCTCTGTCTCTCTCTCTCTCTCACCCTCTTGAGTATTTGATCACTGCTGGAGTCAAACCAGCCGTTACATTTCCATACTGAACACATCAACTCTATTTCCCCCTTCTCCTCTTATTTGAATCTTGAATATCTTAAAGAAGCTACATGTACTCTAAACTTCTATAACAGTGCCTGTCTGTGGCATTTCCTCATTGAATTTTAGCTGATAAAGAAGTGCATGATAGGGACAGTGTTTTCTATTTCTTTATATATATTTCATAATGCTGATTACAGTTCCCTGAAAATGGGATATATACTAATTTAATATTGATTGATTGAAGCGTATGAGGGCCAGTCATACAACTGTCTCACAGACCTGGTTGGGAAGTGTCCTCACTTTTCCCCATGGATAATTGGGATTTGTGTTTCTCTGTATCTGAATTTGTTCTGCCTTCTCTGCTGATGCCACCCCCGTGCTTTTCAAGGACTTCTGCACGTGTGTGGATTAACATGAGTGCTTGCCAACTCATTTTTTTTTTAAGATTTTATTTATTTATTTGACAGAGAGAAAGATCACAGGTAGGCAGAGAGGCAGGCAGAGAGAGGAGGGGGAAGCAGGCTCCCCGCTGAGCAGAGAGCCCGATGCAGGCTCGATCCCAAGACCCTGAGATTAGGACCTGAGCTGAAAGCAAAGGCTTAACCTACTGAGCTACCCCAAATCAACTCATTTTGATTTAAAAAGTTCACACATACATTTGGGAAGTATTATTTGCTTTCCTTTGTTAGTTCGATGTTTGAGGACTAATTGGTTTTGGAAATCTTAACAACATCATCATGATTGCAAGGTAGTATAGCAACTTTATAACTTGGCTAGTCTTTTGCTTTTTCAGTGCTTGTATTTATTATGACCACTGTTAACATTTATGAGAGGTCATGTTATAAAAGCAGTGATTTAGAAATTAAGGAGAGATGAATTCTGAGAATAGCTCTTCCTGAAGCCTGCTAGGTATCTTGGCAAGGTCACTGGAACTTTCTGTGCCTCACTACTTTACTAGGACAAAAGGAAAATGTTAATGTCCACCTATTACATAATCTGCTTTAAAAAGAAAGGAATAAAACAAAATATTAATAATGTTTTATATATCATGTTCAGTTGCAGGTAGCTTTTCAAGTAGTAAGTAGGAAAAATGAAGACATGTGGTTTTAATTGATTTTAACCTGCTAAATTAATGCTTTCCTTATTATGCTTTTAAATGGGATGTAGTGGATCTCTCCTGCACTTGGATTCATCCTTGAATATTGAACAGAGACCACATTTATGTTATCAAATGACACTTTAAATCCATATCTCAATTCCCATTTTGTTTTTTTGAGGATAAAAGAAAGCTCTAACACATGTAGTTTATTAAACACACGTTTTATTAAATGAGGTAATGCTGTCAGTTATTGATTTATTCTAGGGAAGAGTATGTGTTCATTAAGTGTTAATATTATCCTATTATAATTTTTTTCATAAGGACCCCATAGGAAATAAAAGCTAGAAAAAATGATATCAAAATATTAATGTAGTTGAGTTAGAGATTGTGGGTATTTCTTTTCCTATTTCCAAGATGTCATTATTTATTTAATCAACTCATTCCTTCATCTAGGAATCATTCTATTGAATGACTGCTTTATGTTAGGCCCTTCAGTAAGCTCTAGTCATCCAAATGTGGATAAGACACACACCCTTCTCTGGTGAAACAGTCTACATTTTATGAAGACTCACTAGAGACACTTGAAAGAAAATTTCTGATAATTGTTCTTTGTGCTTTCTAACAGATTCTTTTTTTTAAGTTGTTATATTCAATTAATGAATGATGGAACATTATATCAAAAACTAATAATGTACTATACCTTGGCTAATTGAATTTAAATACAAAAATTGTTTTGTTGTGTAAAGAACACTCAACATTGCTATGAGCTCGGCAAGACATACTTCTGTTACTCTTCTGGGGTAATTCCTATAGTAACCTTTAACAGTGGACATTCAAGTGTGATTATGTCTGTTTTTCAGATATGATTAAATAACTCAGCCAAGCACAGGCAGGCAGTAAAAAGCGATGGGATCATTCAAGGAAGGGTCACATGCAAGGCTGATCTGCCTACTTGTTGTGCTTTCTGGGGAACAATGAAATAAATGTCTCTGTACCTTTCCTTAAGGGGGGGAACAACTGCTTTTCTTTTCTTTTCTTTTGACATTGATTAGACATAGTTGGTAGTTTCCACATTTCATGTAATAAGAACAAATTGGTGGTTTTTCTACAATGTGTTTGAAGGGCTATCATTGTGAAGTTATTTCGTTCCCTGGTTCAGACACACTGAACATTTTTTTCCTCGTGTGCTTATGTGTGTTCATAGAAACATATGTGTTTTTTCCTTAGAAAGGCTATTTGACTATCCTAGGATGTTTGCAGTAGAGGACTCCTCCACACAGCCTCTTGCCAGGACTGAGGCACAGTTTCCTTCACTGCATGGGATCCAGCATATTTCACTGTTATTTTCAATATACTTTATTTTACAGGAAGATATATTTGCTTCCCAAAGCCATTTGTGGTCAAGTAATCAATGGATTTAAATCACAGCTGGTCTTCCTTCCTCCTATCTTACCACTCATTTCGTTAACGTAAAGGAGAGGCTGCTATGATAGAAAGATCCCAAATGATAGTCACTTGAACACAGAAATTTACTTCTTCTTCTGTAATAATCCAGCCAACTTCCTGTGACTGCTTTGTGCTGGGTCCTTAGCTCCACAGACCCAGGTTCTTTCGATGCCCAAGGTCTCATGGACAAAATGTGAAAGTGGCATATATTTTTCACTCACTTCCACAGTTAAGAATTTAGTCACAATATGCCCAACAGCAAAGGAGGCCAAGAGGTTCTTTCTCTAGCTACACCACCATGTGCCCAGAGCAAGAGCAGAGGACTGAGTCTGAGGGAAAGCTAGCAGTCTGCCACACGTTGGAAGGAACGTTGCTCTAAAAAGATAAGATAGGTTGAACAACTACATTTCTAAGCAAAATACTGGGAAAAGGGCAAAAGCTAAATATGCAAAGTGGGTATGTGCAGAGGAGACACTACCATGTCACCTTGTGGAAGAGGCCAGGGCTTGACTCTTTCTCCTGGCCAGGTTCTTTTTGTCAAAGTCACAGATTTAAACACCTTTAAATATTAAATGTTACATATATCTAACATATAAGTAGAAATTTAAGTATAACATGTAAATATAATATTTCCCCTACTGCCTGAGGAATGTTAGAGAAAGAGAGGGCGTACTAGGAGGAGGGCTGGTTAGGACCTCTGTGAGCTCAAAACTTACTCAGTTTTACAAATCTTTTATGTGTATTTCTTTTTAGTTTAGGCTCTCAAATTGGGTTATTCCAGTAATCCTCATTACACAAATGCTTTAGACTTGAAATTAAGGCCAATGAATGGAAGGGAGAAGGGTTTGCTTTCCTGTTATCAAAAGCTACTGTACCACTTTGGGGTCTCAGAGTCTGAAGATAGCCTTTAGTTTACTTTCCATTTTCAGGTTGCCAGGAATAAAGATTCTTTAAATCTTAGACACAAAGCAAGCAAAACTTGCATGGCTTGTAGAAAATTATTTCCTGACTAAAAATAAGACTCCCTGGCAGGAGCTATTTGCTGGATCAGAGCTTTAGGCCTTCTCATTGGCAAAAGCTTGTCTCCAGTGGTTTGTCTATCCACATTGTGCTGCAAACAAACACTTTCCTTCTTCATTAAGTGGATTGTTCCGTAGGTAATGGGAGGACAGGTTGGCCACCACTCATGGAAAGAACTTTTTTAATAATCGAAAAAAAATAGACTATCTTCATGTCGAAGTTCTTGAGCTCAAATTAGCAAAGCAGGTGGACAGATATTTTCTCTCTAGCCTAACTCCAGGGGACTCTGAGCTGTGTCTGTTCGTTGTCCCAGTTCCTTTTGAGTGATATTCAACAAAGAAATCTGCATCTTTTAACTTGATTGTTGTTTCTTCTAAAGGGGACTTTTATGGTGAGGAAAGAACAGGGTTGCCAGGTTTGACTGCCTGGATTGTACAGGGTACAATCCCAGGACAGTCCTGGGAAAGTGAAGGTATCAAGAGACCCCTAGAATTTCTTTTTCATGGGGTAAAAGTATAAAGAATTTGGAATTGTGCTCCCTTTATTGTGGAGTGGCTCATACATATATGTAGCCTGTTCTTTCATGCAAAGAATGATACCAGGCATTGTATTGCCTGAGAGCTATCTAGCCAGGATATGCAATAGTATCTCTTTCTCTACAACCATCCAGCCATAGGTTATTATCAATCTGGTGGGAAATATGGCCTTCACTTCTTTTAATTCGTATTATCCTGATTCTTGGCAAGACTGAAAATCTTTACTCCTGTTGGCCAGACCTTTGCATTCTTTTTTCTTTTTCTGGGAATTATCTTTTCAGAACTTTTGCTCATTTTAACATTGGGTTATCTTTCTCTTCATAATTTGTGGAGAAGAGAGTGTTTTTTTCCTGTTACAGACCCTAAACATTTTATTTCTATATATTTTGATAATACTTTCCTCAAAAAGAGGGTAAACATTAATGTATTGTTTCCCCTCACTTTATTTTTCCACCCATGTTTGAATATTCAGTCCTTCTGGAATTTACATGTATTATTCTGAGCCGGGGGTGGGGGGTGGGGTGGGGGGTTTACCCGCCTTCCTCATTTGTCTTCCCTGTAGCTGTTTCCCCAGAAACACTTAAAGAATGGCCCCTGGCTGGGGAGAGCTGGGGCTGCCATTGCTGGACTTCAAGGCTGTGTTTCCTATGATGCTACTTTGTGACAAAAGAGACTGGGAACCAGATGTAGTGGGAAACAAAAGAACACTGGTCTATTATCCACTCAAACTTGCTGAAAATGTTTATTTTAGTTGGGCAATGTTATATAGGACAGATAGGAATGGAAGATATGTTTTTCAGGGAGGAGACAGGCCTTCATTATATAATGTGTGAGCGAAGGAAAGCATGATTTCATAGAGCAGGAGTAGCATGGATAACAGAACGACTGCATTTGGTTAGCCATATGCTGTATATTCTGTCTAGAGTTAAGATCGCTCTACATAGAGATATTTTATCTGTAACCTCTGAGCGCCTGTTCACAATATTGCTGAAAGTTATGTATATTATCTGTAAGAAGGATTTTCTCCCCGTGATGCCGATAAACACAGTAATGGAGGTGCGGGAAAGACACCCGAATTTCTGGTACTATCCTTGAGCGAGGCTATGCCGAGAAGCGGTAAATGCATTGTGCTCAAGTTTCCATTGTAAAATTGCACATTCTGGGAGAGTTCCTTTGAAAGAAAGGGTCTTTTTCTAGTCAGACTAAAATACTAATATATCCTTTGTGCTCTCCCTGTGAAATTGCATTCTCGATTATTCAAACCTAATGGCATGTTTTTGGAAGACTTTCCTGCTTCCACTGACATTGTTTTTTCCAAAGGTATATTTTCTTAAACTTTGTGTTGGAGGAGAGGAACTTCTTTTTCTCCTTTTGGATGGTAGCCTATTCTGAGTGGGTGAAGAATAAAAAACAATTAAGATAATGCCGGAGGGATCACGGTAAGAAAAGTGAATAAGAAGTTACGGACCCCGGTAAAACTGTGTCCAGATTTTCTTGGTCGTTTAGTGGCCTCATTTGTCTGCAGTATTTCCAGAAGCCCCAAGAGCCCCTTTCAGATAAGGACCTGATTTCATAACTCTCATCTCTTTTTTTCAGCTTGCAGGCGATTGCTGTTAGATGCTAGTGCTACAAACGCTTACACCCAATTTAGCAATTTAAGTTAACCTCATTCAAATCCCTAAGTGGAAACTTGGTTGTAGTCTTCCATAAGCCTTGCTGCTCTGTGTGACCTTTGGGCCAGCAGCCTGAGCATCCTCTGAGAGCCTGCTGCGGATGCTCCGCCCTAGGCCTAGTGAATCAGCCTCTGCATGCTTTTGGCAGGATTCATGTTTGAGAAACAGTGCATCACTAATAGGCCGAACATTACTTGACTCTTAATGTCTATTATCTTTAGCTCATTCGAAAAATACTCTCTCACATATGTCCTGATGTACCGAAAGAAAAAGAAAATAGAAAGCCCCACTGTGTCAGCATATGATGAAAGGGAGGAATCCACAGAAACCAGGTAATAGAAATGTGTTCTTTGCAGTAGTTGGCCCAGGGATTTGCAGCCTGGCAAACCTGGGCTGGAATCCTGGTGTTACAATTTACCAATTTCTTCACCAGTAAGTTGGTTTTAACCTTTTCTCCACCCTCAGCTGAAATGAAGCTCTCTCCGCTCCATAGTCTTTTGAGCCCACCACTTTCTGCTATGCCAAACTGAAGAGCAAAACAGTTTGTGTGTGTACACATTATATTCAGGTGTTCTTTTCAATAACTTACACTTTATTCTAAGTATAGACATAAACCAGACACACGGACACATAACTGAGCTAAGGGAAAATCCGTGTAAAAGCATTCTTAGGTTTTTTGTTTGTTTATTTGAAGATTTTATTTAATTATTTCAAAGGGAGAGCACTGTTCACGTGAGCAAACACAGGTGGCAGAGGGAGAGGGAGAAACAGACTCCCCGCCGAGCCAGGGTAGACAGGGTTCGATCGCAGGACCTGGAGATCGTGACCTGAGCCAATGGCAGATGCTTAACCAACTGAGCCACCCAGGTGCCCCAAAGCATTCCTAGGTTATTTTAACAGTTTAAATTACATTAATAAGTTTCCAATTAAATATTTTGCCAACTTACTCTAAAAAGGACCCAGTGACCCTGGCTATCATCTGCATCACTCGTGTCTGTTTCTAACCCAACTTTCTGGCTGTAACAATATGGGGGAACTTCTGGTGAAGGTATAAAGGCTGACAAATCTTAGGTATTTACATTATGTCCATACATGTTTCTTAGAAAGGCAAAGAGAGTTTCAGCTTCTTTCTGAAATATCATCTGATTTAGGTATGAGATATGTAAATTAATTTTCACTGAAAAAGATCTAGTGCCAAGCATGCTGATGAAATGTGCATCTTTTGTAATTTAGAATAACATCCCAGAAAGAAAATATCTCTCCAAGTTACATGGAGGTAGAAAGACAAGATCTCCAAGATAGTACAGGAGATGGAAATAGTCTTCATATTCTACACATTTTTAGTTGTCTCTAGAAAAGTGCCTGCAACCTGTTTTATCTTGAAATTTGGCATTTGTTAATCATTGGATTAACCTTTATTTCATTTTCTTAAAGCTGTTATATTTTCTTGTTGAATAATATCTTCAATATATTTCACAGTGTTTTGACTTGGTGCAGTTTTACAATATGAATTTCTTAAGACTCAATTATTTCATTTAGTAAGCATGTCAATTTAGTTAAGAGACAAATTTAATGATGATAAAGAAAATGTCACCCATTATGCACAAGCCAGACACATAAATGGTAATTAACTAGATCTGGGAGGAGTATAAATAGCTGCATAATTAAAATTTAAGTAGATCTTAAAAACATGATTACTCAGGTAATATGTGTCCCTAATGCTAGTTCAGAGTTGATGCCAACACACTGATTTCTCAATACACGTGGTCCAAAGTTCTGCCTATGAATCTATAGCTGTAAATCAAAATAGTTTGCTGTTGAATTGAACACATTTAAAAAAAAATTTTTTTTTAAAGATTTTATTTATTTATTTGACAGAGAGATCACAAGCAGGCAGAGAGGCAGACAGAGAGAAGGGAAGCAGGCTCCCTGCTGAGCAGAGAGCCTGCCGTGGGGCTCGATCCCAGGACCCTGGGATCATGAGCTAAGCAGAAGGCAGAGGCTTAACGCACTGAGCCATCCAGGCACCCCTCAACACATTTCTTTTAAGAGATGTTTGAGATTTGTTGTTTTAGTTGTTTGTTTATTTACAGAAGATTAGAGTTTTCAGGTGTTAATTCTTCAAGGTGAAATTTTTACCTTGAAAGCATGAAGACATAAATATATTAAAAATATATTTAATTTATAGTTTAAATAATTTAATAAAAATAAAATAAAATAAAAATAAAATAAGCTATAAATTAAATAAAAGTATATTTAATTTATAGCTTAAATAATTTAAACATTGTAGTTAATATTACCTTTTTTTTTCCCCTTGATCTTGGGTCAGGTTTGGAATCCTTTTGTCTGAAAGGGGAAAATCTCAAGACAGTTTAGATATGGGTGCAAATACTGGTTCTGTTGACATCCAGTTAGCTCCGGCTAGTTGTCCCTCCCTTTCAATGTAAGTTACAATGTGACCCTCACCACTTCTCGAGGGTGTGGCAGTGCCCTGCTTGCTCAGAAGAGGAATGACCACTATTCCCTTGGACTTCCTTCCTGAAGAATCTCTGCGGGACTTTTCCTGGTGCTGGAGAAAGACCCTGGGGGCCCAGTCCCCTCTGTGGGAAACTGTACTAGCCTGTGTTTTACTGGCCTATATGGAGTGATTCCACCTCATTTTTTCCTGATGTGCTCAGGGAAAGACCAACATGAGTCTCTAGGGTCCCTAAGTATGGGTAAACACATGCGGGAAGGTCTCAGGGGTGAGGCTGAGTATGAGAAAAGTCTTCCCCATGGGGGGCTGAGCACCCATACGCAACAAGAATGTAGCCTGCAGCCCTTCTTCTAAGCTTATTTGGGAAGAGGACTGCCAAGTGAGGTAATACAGGGGAATCCCAGTCACAGAGCAGCACAGGGAATGGAGGACAGGCCAGTGCCCCAAGCCCCATGTTTGTCCAGCAGGGAGGTGAGGTGAATGGTGTGCCCTCTGAGCACTCAGTGTCCACCAGCCCAGTTTCTTCTGGTCTCGCTGATGGACTTGGTCCGGCAGAGTGAAGGAGGTGTCCCTGTGTCTGCTGTAAATAGGCAGCCCCAATAAGAGTTCTGGATCTTTCTCCATGTTGATGCTGCGTGCCCACTGATACAGGTAGACTGAAAGAAAATGCTCTTACTCTCTAGGTTTCTTTTTGTTCAGTGTCTGTCCTGGGAACCAGGTACACTTCTAACTCTATCTCACAGGGCTTTTTTCCTTAGAGGAGGATAGCCCTGGGCTAAGCAGGTGACATAGTTGCTGTGGATGCCATGATCCATGCTGGGGGAGGCCAAGCAGAGTCCAAAAGTGAAGGTCTTCTTCCCATTCCCCAGGAGAGTTCTACTTACTTTAAAGCTCTCACAGTACTGTCTGGCTTCCCTGGGCAATGCAGTTGGACCTTCTGCCCAAATTGTTACTCTTGAAACCAATTGGGTCAGGCTTTTTGTATGTTTATTTACTACAAGGATGGGGAAAGAAAATGGTCAGCAAGTAGTGATGGATTAATTGCTGTATGCAGCATTTTTCCCGAGGCTCTTGAAGCATTTTCTTTCTGGAGAAACCCTTATTTTAGGCCATTCTGAATTACTTCTCCCTATTTTCATTTCTACCTGGTGATCCTGATGTTTAAAAACAGGGATCCTACATCCAAATATTGAGTTATCCTAATCAGACATGCTTATCTCTAGGAAGTGTCCTTTATTGGTTAAGAAATAAGGGATCAAGACATCAGAAAAAGAAACAAATGTTCTTTTCTGGATTCACATTCCCTATGGTCATAAGTGTAGTAAGGAGACCACTTTTCAAAAGTCAAAATTTCATTATATATGTTTATATATCTCTTGGGTGGTTCTTCTTAAGCTTTAATGTGTACACATATCTCGTGGGGGCTCTTATTAAATGAGGTCTGGGGGGAAGCTGAGATCCTCCAAATCTAATAAATATCCCAGGTCACCTACATCCTACTGGTCCTCAGACCAAGCTTTGAGTAACAGTGGTGATCAGTGAATAATTTTATTTGGTTATATTGTTAGCTGAGTGGAGATTAGATCTATGAATTATTCATGATTTTATAATTTATTCATTTGTAAAACTTTAATGACATGCTGGAATTTTAATATTATCTTACATGATTAATAAATGTTATTATTTGGCATGATTAAATATTACAAGAAATATAAATAAATTAAAAAAAAATAACTTCCAAGGGAATAAATGTTGCCAAAATTTTTTTGACTTTTGTCTCAGAAATTTGCTAGGAATATATACAACAGAATTTGTGTATAAACTAAATTTATAGGTCAAATAATTATCAAATGATAAATGATTTTTACTGGACAGGAGAGATCTCCCTCTTTGGGGATCTTTCAGTATGAATGTGGACAGCATCTTCTATGTTTAAATCATTGACATAGAGACACATGAAAATGGGAATCTAAAATTTTTGATTTTATTGATTTAATTTTGATCAAAATAAAAAAGGATTTTGATCTCTCTCACTCAAAACTGTTTTTATTTATCTTTATTAAAAAAACTAATTTATTTGAGAGAGAGAGGGTGTAAGCAGAGGGAGGGGCAGAGCGAGAAGGAGAGAGAGAGTCCTCAAGCAGCCTCCTGGCTGAGTATGGAGCCCGATGCAGGGCTTGATCTCACCACCCTGAGATCTTGACCTGAGCCAAAATAAAGAGTTGGATACTTAGCAGACTGAGCCACCCACATGCCCCTCAATAGTGTTTTAAATCTTCACTGATTCTCAGACTTTTGTATACACTATTGAACTATCTACGGAAAGTAAGCGTGATTCCAAGTTTCTGTGTATTAAAACCTATGTGCACCACTGAGGAGATACCAAGCCATCATCTTTCATAAGGTCAGATATAACTTATGAATAATACGGTTTTAATATGTCTGACATACATATATATGATATATATTGTATGTGTATGTGTCAGTAAGATATGTATAGAGCTTGGGAGAATAATTCTGAACTCTTTAATACCTAACCATTTTAAAAAATGCTGAAAATCATCTACCAACTTTTTGGTATTTAGTTGTGTTAAAATATATGTAACATAAACTTTACCATCTTAATAATTTTTACATGTACAGGCACATTGCTGTGCAACCATTACTACCATCTCTCTCTGGAACTCTTCCAAAGTCTTGCAGACTGAAAATCTGTCTCCTTTAAATAAGGAGCACCCCCCAGCAACCACCATTTTACTTTTTGTCTCATTGACTTTGACTATTCTAGGTATCTCATAGAAGTGGAAAATTGTCTACTACTTTGTGGTCAAGAACGGAAGTACATAATTTAGTTAATGGTTATTTATAGGTGCTCAAAAACTTGACTTAAAACATGTTAAAGTCAGCATGATGCAAAACAAAGATGCAAGAACCTAGTTTCTCATGGACTTTATTCTTTTGCATGTCAACCACAGTAAGTGTTGTGTTGAAGTTACTAGGTTTTCTACTAAATCAAGAAAGCAGAATGAAGTTACAGAAGACTCTCACATCTGCCTTCCCCTTCAGCTGGGAGGAAATCAAGGGGGTTGAACTAGAAATGATCTTCTAAGCCCATTCATTTGTCCAGCAATGTAATTTGAGCTCTTCATTTGGTCAGACTTTTTTTGTATAGGTGCTGGACATACAGCTGTGGAAAGAACATACAAAGATCCCTGTCCTCAGGGAACTTTCATTCTAGTGGTGGAAGCTAGACAAAAAGTAAGCCAAATTTAAGAAATGATATTGTGTATAAATTGGTGAGGAATGCTTCAGTAAACAACAAAGGAGAGGGGAAGGGGATGGTTGGAAGTGGAGCCAGCAAAAGTGAGAGGGGTTAAGACTTCAGGGAAGGGAAAACAAATTCTATAAGGATGACTCCAGTGGAGGGAACAGCAGGTATAAGAGCTCTGAGGTAGGGTAGACATGCCAGGAGCAGCAAGGATAATACTGGGGCCAGAACTGAAGGTGAGGGGACTGGGGGGGATGATGAGATTGGAGAGGTAACAAAAGGCTAGAGCACCTTGTAGCCTTTTTTTTTTTTTTTAAGAGAGAAAGTGTGTTTGTGGAGGGAGAGCAGAGGGAAAGAGAATCTAAAGCAGGTTCCATGCCCAGCCCAGTAACAGAGCCTCATATGGGGCTCAATCTTAAAACCTCAATCTTAAGCCCCATGTGAGGCTTTGTCTTAAGACCCTGAGATCATGACCAGAGCTGAAATCAAGAGTTGGACGCTTACCCGACTGAGCCACCCAGGTGCCCCCTTATAGTCAATTTTATGGAACTTGCTGCAACTTGAAAGGAGATAGAGGCCTCAGAAGGGGTCTTAGCAGTGCAATGACTCCATCTGGCTTATGATTTAGAGGAATCACTCTGACTGCTGAAGGAGGAAAGAGCAGAGGTTGGGAGACTGCTGCAGAGATTTGTTTGACCTATATTCAGTGGCTTGGGCCAGGATGGCAGTGATAGAGGGGTGGATCATGGTTTAAAGGTAAAGACAGCAGGAAGCTAAATCTGCAGTTTTGGCCCAAGCCACTAGAAGGGTAGAGCTTTCAGGTACTAAAATGGGAAGGACTGCAGAAGAACAGGTACAAGGGGGAAGATCTAGAGTTTCGTTAAGATTGTTAAGTCTGTTGGATGTCCAGGTAGGGATGAAAGGTAGGTAGTTGTACCAAGAATGAGTCTTCTGTTTTCAGGAGAAGATCCAACTGGCCACAGGTTTGAGGAGTATTTAAATCCACTGGAGGAGATCACCAAGAAGGGAATAAGTCTGGATAGAAAAAAGATGTGGTCAAGGATAGCTCTAGGGCACTGGGGTGGGGAGACACTTAATGAGGTCTCGGGAGTGTGTGTTAATGGAGAGGAATCAGAAAAGGAGAAGGAGAAAAGACAGGAAGGAAAGGCAGGGGCATGCAGTATCCTAGAAGCCAAGCAAAGAGTGTTTGGACTTCATTGTTGGTATAAGCATTTTTCAGTTCTACCTGTTGTCTTCAGAAAAAGTCCTCGGTATGGCATCTGTTACCTGCAGAGGCAGACACACACAACTCTCTCCCAATCTGGTACTTCTCTGGAATAACTTGTAGGTAGAGTTTCTTAAGCTTTCGTGAGTCAGTGATCCCGTTTACATTAAAATAATTTGGTTAAAGTCTTTCCTGTTTCACTTGTATATGATAAACACATTTTTAGGTAAAGTAACTTTTTTATTACCATCTTTTACTTTTTTAAAGCCATAAGTGGTTTTTCATTCAGTGTTTCCTTATATTCAGGTGTGAAGGCAATTTTTGACCTTTTCCTATCTAATGTGTGTTGTGTATTGCTTAACTTTAAAGTGATTAAAGGGATGCCTTCATGGCTCATTCAGTTAAGCGTCTGATTCTTGATTTCTGCTCAGGTCATGATCTCAGGGTCATGAAATCAAGGCCTGTATCGGGCTCCACACCGGGCATGGAGTCTGCTTAAGATTCTCTCTCTCCCCCTCTGTCTCTCCTCTGCCTTAAAAAGAAAATGAAGTGATTATAAAAGAAAAGCAATATTGCGAAACTAAAATGACATCATGTCATGTTCATTTTTGTGACCAAATATATGTTAAAATATAGATTGCATGCATTAGGAAGTCAAGAGTAGGTCAAATTGCTCTCATGACTCGGATTTGCAGTTCCTATATTTTGGCATATAAAATCAACTTGTTCGTTATTCATAATTTTGCTTTATTTCTATATGTCAAAATAAAAGAGAAGGGTTCAGAGTGATATTTGCAAACAGTCTCTGAAAATAGCACATTATGGCTGTGGTAGTTTTTATTCCAGTAAAGTCTAATTAGATATAATTGTCATGAAGTGTTCACCTAGTACTACTTATTTTTAAATTTCTGTGGTATCTTGATATATAAAATTGCAACTTACTATTTAGGTAAAGTTGATATTGATGTGAATATGAAGAAATAGTTTAATTTTCATGTTCCTCGTTACCTGTAGCTCAGTACAGTGTGATCTTTTCTTGCTGCTTTTACTCATTTAAAGGTTAAAATAAAAACAATTTAAACAGTTAGTGTTAACCCTCCCAAGCTTTTTTCCATTTAGTCATAATATGTGACTTCTGGATACTTTGAGGTAAGGTTGTGGGCTTCATTTGTTCAATCTCATATTGATAGTAGTATGCCTTTCTCTCTATTGAATATCAAGGAGAGGCAGGAAAGGATGAATTCCCCATATAAATCACAGCACATTTTAGTAGGACATAGTTTATGTACTAATCTCAAGACATGGCTTTTAATCACAATTAGTAACAACTGAATACAGTCATATTGACTGTATTGTATTGTGCATTGAACTTTTATTATGTGCTGGTGTTTTTTGCATGCATTCTTTTATTTTGTCCTCACAATTAACCTGTGAACCAGGAACTTCTGTCATATTCACTGTCTTGCCGATGGAGGAACAGGGTTTAGGTAGAACTTTGGTCATCTGCTAAACATTTTATAGCCAGAAAGGGGTAGAGCTGGGTGTCTGTATTCAGAGTCTATCCTCTTAACTTCACTGGATTGTTGAGACCTTACTCCATGCTCTTTCTTCAGCAGATTCTCATCAGTCATGAAATAGCCCTTGGACTAGATCATAGAAGGGAGAAGGATACAGCATATGCTATCTTTGGTTGGATTGTCAGTTACTGAATATTTAATTCCACAGCAGCAAGATTAGGATATCTATAAGCCTTAAGCACTATGCATTTTAGTTCTTTACTTTTGTGTATGGAGATGTTCTCCTCCTTCTCCACCCCCAACCCCCTCTGCCCCAGCCTTAAACTCTGCCTTCTGCTCTGCTTCAAATTCTCATTTCTAAACATTTCTAGCTTCTTCTTGTAGCCACCTCATCTCCTGGCATTGCTATTCATCGAGAATATTTTTCTAGTTTCACAGTGTGCCAAAATTTTAAAGAAATAGATGAAAATGCAACGTGGGCTGCTTGTTTTAGGAAGGAAAGCTTGACCTTGGTAAACTGTTCATTTGTAGTCTCCCATTCCATGTAAACACTTCTTTGGCTGTCAACTTAAAACTCAAGACTTTTCAAGAGGGATCCATATATTCCACTCCCATTATACTTGAATCTGAGAGAGGGAGACAGAGTCAAATATATTCAGTGACAACTTGGTTCACTGGTTGGAGGACAACAAAATATAGTATTTTGGAAGAAAAGAAAAAGGAAAATAATTTAGCAGAAAGCATATATTTTTAGTAAAGATATCCAAGGTCAGATTCCTGCCACTTAATGTCTCTGAGACCTTGAGTAAGTCAGTCTACCTCTCTAAGTCTGTTTCCTCCCCAGCTGGAGAGGGACACCTCCCTCCCCCACCCAACTTGGTTTGAATATTAGTAAGATATTTCTATAATCTGGCTTTAGTCATCTCTATACATTTATTTTATTAACTTCAGCTTATATTACTGCCCCCCCCCCCCCCCCGCCCAGGGCTCTCTGTAAGTATTCTAGTGGATTGTAAATAAATGCTCTGATTTCTTCCATCTGCTCACTCAGTATCAAAAGAGAAGTTAAAGGCTTTCAGGAATAACTGACACAAACTGTTTCTGGACCAACTAAACCAATAATAGAAATATTAATAAAGTGTGCACGCACTGCTTTCTTCTTGAATGGCTCTCACCACTTCCACCTGTTACTGCCTACAAGAGCCCCTTGGGTCACATCCTCTGAAGCCTCCTGAGACTTACTCCCCAACAGTGGAGATTGGGCTAGCTGGGGCTGGAGGTGGGGTTCTTGGAAATGAATCACTCTCTCTTTTGTGTTCCCAATATACTTTTACTAGAGCTTTATTATTGGACTCTTTCAATTTTGATTTATAGATGTTTACTTGATTTTATCCTCTATTAGACTATGACTTATTTTTAAGGCAAAGTCTTTATCTCAGTGATCTTGGTTTATCAGTGATTAATACAATGTCTAGAACAGATAGATAAATACTATTGAATAACTGAAGGCTACTCAACATTTTTTTCTCATGTGATTAATCCATGCACAGCAATATGCAAACAGTTCACCCAAGTTTACCTCCAATGTCTACTGGCAAAACTCAAGTTCATCTGACCATTTGGGAATTAAGACTCCTGTTTTTATTGAGCCCAAAGTCTCCTATCAGGGCCATTTGCAACCACACATGTAGGTGCGGGAAGTGCAGACCTTACTATATACACTGTGACCGTGTCCTGAGGAGCCCTGAGATTGGATAAAGAAAGAGAATCCAGAAAAGGAGGCTGGAAAGGAGTCAGTAGAGAGAGAGAGGAGAAAAGCCAGGGCAGTGGTTTCTACCAAGCCAAGAGAGCCATGTGTTTTCAGGAAAAACAGTGGCTTGTCAGTAAATCCTGATCAATCACAGCTGTAGACTGTTTTATACCTAATGTTACTGAGTGGAAGGAATCTGGACAGGGACCACAAAGTACCAGCTCACATCCTCTTTATCCATCCTTCCCTTCCCTTCTCTCCACATGTGAAAAAAGTCATTCTTAAGCCATTAGCTTGTCCTTGGGATGAAGTCAGAGGAGTCCTGTGAAATGGCCCTCATGGAGCCCTGCACATTATTAGTGCTACGTACTTTTGTGGGTTGCGTGTTTCCACTGAAATGAGTACAGTAGACCTTCATATCATTAAAATTTTTGCCTCTAGCAAACAAAGAACATCCATAAAACCCATTAATCCAGCTAGAGTGGGAACTCCCAGCATCATGGGCTCCTAGGTCTTCTGGGCTTCAGGATAGTCTGGACTCAGATGGCTCTTACCTGGGATATAGAACCATTCAGAGTGGAACCAAGAGAAGCGGGTTTTTTTTCTCCCTCAAAGACAAGAAGGGTAAGAAATAAAGGGATATAGGAAGGAAGTCCGTGGAGGAGAGAAGATCCAGTTCAGTATCAAATTCTTGAGAATATCATTTTTAAATCAACCGAAAATATATTTGAGACCGTTCTTAAGAATAGATTTAATGACGGAGGAGGAGGTTTTATATTTTAATATTCGGCATGCCCAGACTCAGGTGTGCTATGTTTAGAAGGCAGGAGGCAGAGCTATTCAGAGCACACTTGGAGTCAGTAAAACCCGAGACAGAAATCTCCACATTTAACACTTTATTGACTGTGTGATCATGGGAGGTTTCTTAACTTAGCTAAGCCTCAGTTTTCTTATCTGTAAAGTGGGAGTTATAATAGCTAACATACTAGGCTACTTTAAGGATGAAATTGAGTAATATTAACAAAAAAACTTAACAGAGGGCCTGGCGCATAAGAAAGGATCATTCATGATAGATACTGTTAGGATAATAGAGTACAACAGATAGATGGTTAGACAAATAGATGGATAGAGATTGTTTTCAATCCCAAGAAAATTAAAAAAAAAATTACTGGGATTGTTTTCAATCCCAGGAAAATGTTAAGTAGACATTTCTAGTCTGAACCTTCTTTAGTCATATAAGTCATGCAATTAATACCTCAGTGTCAGAATAGGAAAATATTGGGACTTTGAATGACTTAGAATTCTGTTTAGCTCACCTTCACCATTTCCTAAGCGGCACCCTTGCTACCTGGTGATGAATCTTAATTTTTAAACCTTAATTTCTAAAGCTCCTGTTGAACAACTAGAAAACATATTTGTGTTGGTAAAGAAGTAAAATTGTCTAACACACCTGAGGATAACTACAGTAGGGTAAAGTTAACATTATTTGTTTTTGACAAAAACAAATCTTTGAAGTAGGAAAAACTGCCATGAGGAAGCAACAACAAAAAAGTATGTTTCCATGTTTTCATTTTGCAGTCAGTAAACGTGAACGAGAATGTCGGTCAACAGAAACACTCAATAAGAAAAGTTGGCTGTTACTCAATGAGCAATGGAGAGTGTCATATGCAAAGTTTCCCCTTGTGAGCATATTTCAAATAAAGAAATCTGGAAGTGTCTGTGAGTCAAAATTGTGGTGCATGCAATATATGATGTAAAACAAAGGCGGGTGGTTTACGTAGCTCAGCAGACAAGATGCCAGATGGCCTGTGTGCTTGATTGAATGGCACCCAAGACAAGAAAGCACCCACCTGTTACTCTGGGAGCACAGTGGGCAGAATCCTAGATTTTCACAACCCCTTCATTGATGACTCTTATTTTTTAGTACGTTTTCCCTTATTTTTCAGTACTTAATGTTTTTATATTACCCGTATCTATTATTCTAGGCCACAGCAAGTCCTTTTGGGAAGGCAGAAGATAAGTAATATATTTTATTAATAGGCAAGAATTAGTAAAATGTTTCAGTTGGAGGCAGATGTATGAGTGACGTGGATAGATTTGTGTGATGCAGACCAGTTATCGTGGTGGCATGAATTTGTGATTGCGTTTGCCAAACATGAATATGGACTACCTATCAGACATTGTGATAGATGCTGGGGATGGGGCCAGGGGAGACAAAAAAATATATAAGGTATATTTTTGCCCTCAAAGAGATTGCAAGGTAGTGGAAGAACACACCATATAAAAAATACAAAAACTGGCAAACACCTCAAGTTTGTGTGATTAATTTTGGCTGGAAGAGAAGTTTACCAGAAACTAGACATTTGGGCAGTCCATTGAGGAATGAGTAAGCAGATCTCCCCTTGAAGGTGGATGGCCTAGAACATGCCAAACTAACAAAAAGCAAAGGCAAAATTCCATGGGGCAAGAGAGTGCAAGGAGCTGCCTGGAGGGATACACATGTGGGTTTCATGGTGGATGGAATGGAAAGTAGAAGGAGATAGCAGGCGGCCTTGAATGGGTATTAGAATAATGTAGACTTGACTTGGAGAAAAATGGCAATCTGCTAAATGTTAGTAAACTGAGGAGTAGAGAATGACCAGGGCTCCGTTTTAGGAAGACACAGAGTGTAAGGCTGGAAAACAAGCCCCAGGAACTTGAAATGACAGAGTCTGGGAAGGCAGAGAGAGACTTGGCTCTGAAGCGCCAATAAGGAGTTAAATAAGATCTCCTTGCTCCTGGCTTGGATATCTAGGGAGAAAGTTGGTACCATTAACCCAGGTAGGGGATGAAGAAACAAGAGAGGTTTGAGCAGGGGCTAGAGGACTGAAGGTAAGACGTTTAGTTAAAATTATAAATCTAATTCTGGTAGCTACTTATGAGGAAATGTGCTGAAAGTGTTGGAAATAAAGATTTGATTGAAGTGGGCTGGCAGGCATAGGTTTGTGAATGATCTGAATCCCAGCAGTAATTATAAGCTGGAGAGTAGATGATTTTGCCTAAAGGGATAGGCTCAGGTACAAAGAGAAGGAAAAGATGAAGAACAAAAACTTAAGGAATAAGTACATTTCAGGGATGAAGATAGAACTTGCAAAATGAGAAAAAACCAGGAGGAAGTATTATTGCTGAAGTATCAAAGCTGAAATGTTAAAAGATGTTCAAAAATACCACATTCCAAAATTCTCATGTTGTAAAACAAATCAAATAGAATAGGAAGTAAGAGAATATCAGAATGGACATTCCATAGACAATGACAAGAATAGTTCTCACTGATCAGCAGGATAATGAATTTAAAAGTAAGAAAACTAGTTATTATTCATTGAGACCTTCCTTGGTGTCTGGGGCATTGACTCTAATCCTTATAATAACCCAATAAGATAGGATTCACCATTAACTCATTTTTTCCATCGAGCAAACTGAGGCATGGAAAAGTTAAACAATTTCAAGAAATCATCATGTCATCTAGCTAATAAATGACTACATTAGGTTGAAAATCTACTCTGCAACTCCCTGCTGCAAAGCCCAACTTTTACCACCTAGCTATAGTGATATAGAATGTAAAGTCAGATGCAGTGTGTGAAGGTGTGGCAAGGAGTTGGCTGGCCGGTTGGCTTCCTGATGTGCTATCATTTGTGGAAACCGAAAGACACGTGAACCCCTGCATAATCGACAAGAAGTCAATAGGACCTAATCCGTGGATTCCACGGGGACTTCCTGTGGCCGTGTAATGACACTCTTCTAGCTGCCACCCCAAGCTGAAAGGTGTAAATATGGGGCTGCAGCCCCAATCCAGAGACTATCCTGGTGACAGCTGATGGAAGTTGCTAGGCAGAGTTTGTAAGTTCTATAACCAAAGAAATGCATGGCAGACTGTTGTTCTCAAGGAAAGCATGATTTACTTTAATATCTAAATGTTAATTTCTTTCCTTTGCCTCCAAAAAGTAGCATGGTTTATAAAACAGCAAGAGAAAACCAAAAGAAGGATGTATTTTGTTGACATCAAAGTTAAAAAGAAATTTTAGACTTTTGGAATCCGTTTTTTCATCTGTAATTTACTTCTATCCTCAGTGTGTACTCTAAGAGACTAATATTACTTAGGGGGGATTGAGAAAGTGCCAGATGAAAGACACTTATAAAGCAGTTAACAGTAGCATAGGTTGAATATGTGAAAGAAATCTCTTACTTTGCACTGACAGAAAAGCATGCAGCTTGCATGAATGGGAAATTGTCTCCTTGGAAATCGTGAACTAAAGGGCATGAAAGCATTAGCTTGTCCTGAGTTATCTGGTCCACCCCTTGAATGAGCATACAGTGAAAAACAGAGGTGAGAGTTACTGTGTCTAGAAAGATAATGTTCGACAGCTGGATATCGAAGTGCCAAAGACTCAGTGGGAGGCAAGATTTCAGGAAGACTCTTTAGGCTTGAAATGCTTGTCCATGGGCTGAGGAAGTCTTCCTGAGTCAAGAGGAAAGTGAACAGATATTGGGGGCAGTGTGTGATTGAGGATGTTGCCACTGTTACTGCCACTGTTACCCTCAGAAGGGCTTCTTACTCTCCAGGGATGTAAGAGTCAGCTCTTCTGCTGGGAATTGAGGCTGAATTTGGAATGGAAAGCAGAAAGATATTTGGAACATTTCTGTGAAGAAAGGGAATCAATTAGAGAGTGAAAGGTTTGCTGTTCAGCGGTAAGTTGCAGGTGTAAGGCATCCAACTTAGATGAGAATGTGTTAAAGACTATGTTACTTTTCTGTATGGACATTGGGGAGTGGGAACAATGGAAGCTATAAATATTCAGTTATAAGTAACTGAGGACATGGAACATAGCATAAAAAATCGTCACTAGGAGATGAACATGCCAAAATTGAGCTAAAACACTTCCTCTCCAAAGCATCTTTTAAGATAGTCTTAATTATTGATCCTTAAGGTGTTTACTCAAAGGGATAAAGCTATAGCTAGTTTTTGGGTAGCTGTATTATGTCTTATATTTGATGGAAATAAATTGTATGCAATGTACCATTTGGTTAGACTTAGAGATGTGGGGATATTTAAAGCAGCTTACCTAATAGTTGAAAGTCTATTTGGTATACATAACATAAGGTGCCGTCTAGAAATACTGCCTTCAGCAATTCTTGGTGCTTTTTAAAGATTGTTTTTGTCTCCATTTCAATTGGGAAGAATCCTGAATGTCACTTTCTCTTTGTCCAGGGACAAACTATGGAAATGATAAATGAAATCTATTAATTCACAGCAACAATCAAATATCATATAATGGGGCATGAAACAGTGAATACCCCAAGAACCCTTAACACAGTATAATTGAAAGAATATCTTATTTAGATAATGAACTCTCCTACAGAGATAATATTGTAGAAGTTTTTCTGAAATAATATTTCCATAATACTAAAAACCTTTAATCTGGAATTTCCTTTCAAGCTTTCTAGAGTCCATTAATATGACCCAGGAGAGAGCATGTTTCAATTCAAGGTCTGTTTCAATACAAGTAATGCATGAAAATGTTTTTGGAGATACATTTTAGAACTAGTTTTTTCTGTTAATGGGGCAAAGTCATGAGATGAAAATAATTTTCCTAACATCATATAACCAATATTTTTATTATTTCAATATCATTTCAATATGCTTATATATGAAAAGAGAATCCAGATGATAAAATTGAAGTGCCTTTCAAGACTGGAATCTCACCTGTCACCATCCTGGTTCACCTGTAGCTCCGTGCGAGTTCTCATTACCATTATATTATTCTATCATTTACAACATAATGAAAAATCAAAAAATTTATTCTAATATATTCAAAAGTAAAACATTGTATATGTTATGCTGGTGAACTATAAAAGCAAAATGTGGGATAGATAATGGAGATTGAAACAGGATATATGTGAATTATGAGAGTAGATTAAATAGATAAGACAAGACCCTGGTGATTTAAAAAATGTTTTTAAAATAGGGGAAAATGCTTTTGAAAGCCATCGCTATTAGAGATGATGGTCACTCCGTTCAAAGAAAAAAGCAGAGTAAAGTAATCATACCCAATTTAGATGAGAGGTCCTAACAAATTCTAGTCCTTCTTAAAAATATTTAAACGACAAAGCTGTCAAGAGTACTTACTGTGGTCTCAGGGTCAGCACTGAAAGCAGATTTAGTTTGGAAGTTACAAAAACTGTTGATAATTCTGGTTCCTTTTGGATGTCCAATAGTGGTGACAGTTGCCACACTTGCACTGACAAGCTCCTGTCCCCATACACTGCCCTCTGCCTCCAGCCAAATACTCACCTCTCTATCGGGCTACACTGTGTTAGTCACCTTTAAGTAAAGTGGTCTCCCATATACCCTTACCCTCACCCATACTGAATTTTGGTAAAGGTGTTATGTGTGGCTTTAGCATTTTTCTAGGGTGGTTTTTCTCTAGATAATTTGAAACCTATATTTGGAACTGTAGGAAATGAGGTTTTAAATAAAGTGAAACCTAGCATATTCCAGGATAGTTTAATTGACCCAGATAGCATCCCGATAAGTAATGAAAGACATCTATTGAAAGCCAATTTCTAAATAACCTCCTACAATGTGGTTTGAATCTATTTCTTTTATTTTTCCTAAGTTGGGTCTTGGACTGTGTTAATGGAGGGCTTGTGCCTGGATTTCTATATATAATCAGTACCTAGAAGAGGACAGTGTTCCTTTCTGATGTATTTCAGGGAGGACATTGATTTGAGGAGTGTTTGGAGAAATGATCAAGTTGGTCATTGATCCAGAGACCATATACCTCAAAGACTACTCAAGGAAACTGAGCAATTACTCTGGGGAAGAAACATCTTGCTGACCTATATTTGAAAAAGAACACCCTCTAGAAATAGTAGAAGAAGCTGGTCAGCCTTTCTCTTAACAAAGAGAGCCAGTAGAACAGGAGATAGGAGAATAATTTTAGCTCAGAAGAGAATTCTCCAACGACCAGGTCTGTCTCAGGACATTATGGCTGCTGGAGGTATTTAAATTGGGGCTGGCAAACTATTGGTCAGAATTTCTTAATTGGGTAGCAGATGGCAATGTGTTGCTTTTAAACAATGCTTTTCTCTTTCAAAACTGTATACTTTGCTGAACAAGTATTTGTTGACCATGTGTGTGCTGCACACTGTACTAATGCCATAAAATGAAGTATTGAATATAAAATGAACCTGCTAAAAGGTCTAGCAATCTTCCTGGAGGAAATGGCATGTATAAGACTAGGTACAAAATGGCATAAGTGGGGTAACAACAAAAGTCCCAGGGTCATTACCTAAGTGTAAACAAAGTCCCAGGGAGACTCAGGGAAATGAAGTTAAGGAAGTCATTGAACATTTATTATATACCTACCATTTTACCAACAAGAATATTTACTATGTCCTGTGCTCTGAGTGTAACTGAACTTTGAAGTACCCGAAGACTATTGGTATGGGGTGGGAAGGCTTTGGAAATCCACAATGAACCCTATAATTTTCCTGTTTGTGGTTGAGCTTCATAAAGCATTATTGCTAAAGATAAAGACAAGCCATTTCTGCCTCCTAATCATCTCTGAATCAGTGATAAAAATCCCTAGTGCCTCCACAATTAAGCAGTTAGTATAGACAGTCAACAGTTATTTATTAGATGCCAAATACATTCTAGGTAGGAGCAGGGGTACAGAGAACAAAGAACAAACATGCTACCTTTAGGAATCTTGTGTTCTAGTTGGAAAAATTCAATAATGATATGATGATATGAGATGAATAATAGTTGAAGAATTTAACAATTCTTTATTACCCCATCATTCTACATTTGCACTTGAAGTTCCATTAGGACTTTCATCCCACCTCCTTACAAATTATATGTTAACTAAAAGAATGTGGGGGTCACATTTTAATTTAAAATACATTTTCTTGTTGAGAAATCATCCCCATCAACCTGGCACTGAAGGACGGATACTGAAAGGTTGAAACGGTCATGCATCAGTTTCTGTGATGTAGTCTTCTTTTGACTCATGGACAGATTTGTGCCCTTCCTGTTTAGATGCTCAGCTTCTTGAGGACAGGGCTCTAGCTTGTTCCTTTGGGATCAGGGCTCAAAGCAGTTGTAGACAATGAGTTTAGACTTAGTCTCTCAACAAACTTGTTCTTTTACTTTTAAGAACTACATTGTAAAAAGTTTAACATTCCTCCTTTGTTATTGGTATCATTAAGTGACTGTGATTTTTTATTTCTTTTATAAAATTTCTACCTGAAAAAAATCATTTTAACTCTAAACTTTGTTCTTTTCTGGTAATAATGATCTTTATGATGCAGTTTTGCTTAAAATCATATGAATGTGGATGTGGAATTTAAGAAACAAAACAGGATCATAGGGGAAGAGAGGAAAAAATAAAACAGGATGAAATCAGAGAGGGAAACAAACCATAAGAGATTTTAATAATAGGAAACAAGCTGAGGGTGGCTGGAGGGGAGTAGGGTACCGGGATGGGGTAATTGGGTGATGGACATTAAGGACGGTATATGATGTAATGAGCATTGGGTATTATATAAGACTGATGAATCACAAGCCTGTACCTTTGAAACCAATAATACTTTATATGTTAATAAAAAGTGATATGGATGCATTTGTAAAAATCTGTTCCTTAATTATTTGCATTGCTGGATTGTCTAGAGTTAGTTGGACATTCAAGACTAAGGGCTCATGGGAAAATTCACAGAATCTGAGGTAAGCGTGCTCTCTTCCTAGGTGAATGTTAATGCTGCTGTAACCCATTTACAGAGTGTTCTTTAACTGCCTTCCCTTTCACTGCCGTTCCTCGATACCCATATGCCTGTGCAGTTCCTGATTTTACAGAAGGGGTAGGAATGTCAGAGAGATTAAGTGATTTGTCCAAGATTATACAGCTAACAGAAAGCTAAGTTGGGAGACCAGCAACCAAGTTTCGGCCCAGAGCTCCCTCTCACTCCATGCATAAACAGTGGCATGGTGTTGGTGTGTATACCCTCGTGCTGTGGGCTCTGTGCAGGCTGTGTTCTCAGTGAAGAAAGCACATTAGTAAATGGTGGCTGCAAACACTGGGCTACGTGCCTCTTAGTGCCAAGTTACGACAACCTACAAAATGCGCTTTTTACCTTGAAAAATTCCGCTGTGTTTTAGAACAAGAATATGATCAAATGTTATACTTTTATGCATTAGGCTGGGGAGCCGAAACAGGAGGGATATAGCAATGTATGAACCGTGTCTAGCTACCTGAACTGTGTTTTGGCAAATACCATGAGTAAAAATACACTTAATGTTTTGAAATTTCCAAAGACATAACTCTCTCTTCCTTATATTTCTGTGTCTGTTTTTTAGTGTGGACTACATAAAATATCCAATGTTGGATTTTATGTGCAGATCTAGAGTTATCCTGCTGATGGCAGAAAGTGGGGTTTATTTAGAGATTTTTCTTTGGAATCTATCTGGATTCTGAATCGAATACACTTTATTTATCTTCTTAAATGGCAAACGTAACCACACATTTTTCTTAGGAGAATTATTACAATTACTCTGCAGGTAAAGATATCTTTCTCTATGCTGTGCTGGGTTATATGACTTTGGAAGTTTAGATCAAAAAGACAGATTATGAAGATATTTTAGAAATTTGATTCTCATCCAACTTTAGATTTTACGGAAAGGAAAATGAAAACACAGGATTGTAAGGTCACTTGCCAGAAGTTATGCATTCGTAGTTTTTGTATGATTATTATTTATAGTAATACTCTTGTGAAAAAAAATAATTTAAGCTATAGCCAAGCTATAAAATACAAGTAATGTCCTGGGATTAGGTCTGACAAATATTTCTTGAGATGCTCTGAACATGCCTCAGGTTTAGCAAAAAGGAAATCTTTTGCTTTTTAATTGCCATTCTTGGCTGTGAATTTTAATCATGGTGCTGGAGCTATTTTATGGAATCCAGAGCTGTGATTTGTGAATTGGGACTTGAGATATATAAATTGGGGATATTTTAATATCAGTTTCAACAGCTGGGGAGCATCTGCCAAAATGGTAATCCAATCTTCCAGTTCCAGGAAGAAATTAAAAAGTAAATATTATAAATTCTTACCAGAAGCATTTGCCTTTTCTTTCATGATTGAGAACATCATGCATCCAAGTTCTCAATCAACCTCCACAAGTTCAGAAGGTTCAGCTCTACAACCTATTTTAATAAGACTTGACATGAAACAGTCTCACTTGATGGTAGACGCCAGTAGAAGCCTAGGAGAGCGTGATCAGAATCTAGGCCTAAAATAAGAATTCTCTTTTCTCTCTTTGGGCTGTTGGCTGCATGGAGGGAGCAGTGCCAGGAGTCACTATGAAGGAGACATATGTCTCCATGACTCTAGGCAATGGGAAGACTTTTGAAGTGCTGGGTATGGACAGTCTATAAAGCAGCACTCAACAAAAGACAATAGAACAGAATGGTCTTTTATTTAAATAGTACAGTTCCTTTGAAGGAAGAGAGAATTCAAAAAAGAAGAGCAACTGGGATGTTAGGCAGTGATGAAATCATGAGCTATCCACGGATGTGCTCTTGATTGAACGGATCAATTTATAATATCGGGTTGTAAAATAAAGAGAAAAAGCATTCCACGTATTTATATTTCTACATGCTCATATGCCAATATATTATTTTATGAGCAAGTATAATGGTGTGAATGAAAACACACAAGATGGTAATTTGGGACGGGAGGAAAGGAGACTGGGTACTATGGGTGGGAGAGAGAAGAAAAGAAGTTAACACTCCAGCTTAACTTGATTCTTTTGTGCCACAGAATAAATGCAAGCTCTGTGTGATTTGATTTTTCTCTCAATATCTAATATTTTCTTTCCTTTAGTTTCTTTGCACAAACCAGAAGATTCTAGCTCTTTGAAACTCAACTAGGAATTCTACATATTCCAGTTACAACTTCCAAACCAAAATTCCTCTCTAACTTCCAATTCCAATTTCACATGCCTGGATGTGCTCTTTCACGCACTGCAAGTCAGGTGTGGATGTGGCCCCTATCCCTTGGTCATGGGTCATTCTGATGTGGTCAGAGCTCTAGCTCTCAGTCATATTTGTTGAGAAAATCAGATGGAATGAAATCCTGCTTTGTGCCCCATGATTTTTTTTTTATTAAGTAGAGCTCTAGCTGATGATGAGAGATCTTACTTTAAGGGGCATTGATTTCCTCTAGAAATTGATACTGCATTTGCAGGATTGGATAAAACTGGAGTTGATAAAGCCAGAAAGCAGACTGTGCTACTAAGAAAATGGAACACACGGTTGTTAGAATGGGCTCTCGAGATAAAGGATCAGAATTTTGCTCCTGAGGAGGATTTGCTAAGCCATTTTAAGGGATCATTTTTAAACAACATTTTTAACCCTGCAATACTGACCTGCTCTTCCTAACCATGATTGGGTCAAGCTGGTCCTGAACCTTATCTTTAGGCTTTAACTCCTTCCACTAGTGAGTGTGGAGTGTGGCTCTCTCTCCCCACCAACCACAGGCTGCTAATTGTGGCACCTCATCCAGGGTTGTCCTAACTCATAAGGTTCTGTCAAAGGCCTTGAATCCTCTGGGACTGGTGGCATGTTGCTTTGTCTATGTAGGAGGAGTGACTTTGATTTATTTATGAATTACCTTTATTTTTGTAAGTCAATATTTTCTTTCCTCGAGTTTCATGTTTATTATTACTCTGGGAACTTAAATTCTTATGTCAACACACAGAGTAAGCTTTTATTTGATACTCATGGGTAGAATGAAATATTATTTCCTGAGCATTGAAATGTCTTCTCATCTCATTTTAAACACATGGTTTCTTAATATATACACATAATTTTTTGCCTAGTAATCACTTGAGGCATTCTTAGCACAATGGATATAACACTGACATTGAGCTTGGAAAATTTCTGTAAAGGACTTCTGTTTTCTTTAAAACAGACATGTCTTGTTATGATGGTTTTAAGAGAGCCTTGTTTTTCTTCCCTGGGAGAAAATAAGAAGAAAACAGTTTTCCAGATATATATATATATATATATATATATATATATATATATATATGACACTTCTATATATAATTTTAGTGCTTTAAAGTCTTCAGAAAATGGTTTCCCCTCTGGGAGTTAGTGGTTAGCTCATGAACTTTTAAATTGTCATCAGATTAAGAACAGTTATAGTCCAATTTTTCCTTCGCTGTCACTAATATGTTTTGCATTAGGTACTTAGAGTACTGTGTTGGGACGATAAAGCACTGCACAGAACATTGCTAATGCACCCAATTATTTACACATGTCACCTCAACCCTGTTACATAATCAAAATTGCTCCCATTTTAAAGGTGAGAAAATGGGGTTTGGGGAGATTTGAGTGACTTGTTTGAATTTATGGAGCTAACAAGTTGTGCAACCATTGGTGTCTGTTCTGTCTGGTTTCATGGTTATCATTTTCTTCAGCTTCACACTGCTTTCCCTCCAAGCTATGCTGAGAGCCTAGAACGAGGCACATCATAGATTTGGGATTTGTATTGAGAGACTGACATGGCACCTGAGAATACTGTTTATCTCCAAGCCTTTCAAATACCTCTTTGCTCTCCTACCAACTTGCGTAGGTTTTATGGTTTCTCTCTTCTTCCTACCCCTTAACTTTATGCACTGTTTCGTGTCTTGGCTCCTTTCTGTAAATATTCTTCTGCTCGGCTCATCTTCTCTTGTGCCTTCCGTTCACAGGTCTGTATCTATCTGGAACCCACATCTCTATCTCTCACTTTTCCTTCTTTTTCCAACTACACCAAGAACTTGCATGTTACAGTATCAACTCAGACTAAGTCATGAATAAAAACAGCGCTTTTAGAAGAAGAGGCTGGTGGCTAAAGTAATGTACGCAGCATCCCTGTTGCCTTTCCTCTCAGAAATAAAAGTGGTCAACCAACATGGGTCGAATTTTACACATATAACCTTGTGCTTGAAAGAGCAGAGTTTTATATGATTCAAAAACTGTTTGCTTTCGAAAAGTTCATCATCTCAAAGACACAAAAATGTTCTTATCAGAATTATGTAAATAGCCTAAACATGCATGGTAGCATTGATGATAAATATGTTGTTTGCCATGAAGAAGGGCCCAAGGGCTAAGATAAAAGTGTGGTGGTTTAATCTTGATATCAAGGCCAAATATCATGTAACTAGAAAGGCTCAAGGCAGGCATGGGGACTGGAGATGATTTTTATTTGAGAGCCCTGGCTGTCTGGGAGAGTTCTTTTTACCTTTTTTTGGAGTTCTGAGCCAATATGCTTGAAACATATGTTGGATTTATATTTTATCTTTAAGAATTACAGAGAAAAAATGAAGGAGTAAAAGCAGTACCAGCTTCTTAAAAGACTATTTTAAAGAACTGGAATCAAATCGGTGAAGGTTAAGTACATGTGTTCTATTATCAGTCATTCTAACTCAACACTCAAGGTGCCAATGATGCACCCACCACAGGGAGCACGCTGACCCTCTCCGATGCCCTTTTCCTGCTCCATGATTTCTCAGCATCAGTTCTGTGCAGCTGGACCAGAGGAGTGGGAGCAATTAACCTGTCAGTGTCTCCCATTTTTAGTACATTATAATTTGCATATGAACCAAAAAGAAGCAAATTGTGAAATTTTAACTTAATTTTCCTAGAAGAGTGAATAGTGATATGCCTCTCCTTCACAGAATGTGGGTGGTGACATTCAGTTCCCACCACAGAGTGTATCTCTTTCCCACTCCTTTATTTATAAGTGAGTCATTCTTTCAGGATTTATGGGAACTCTTCAGGCTGATGAATAAAATAGCCTTTTTACAACAAATATGAACAAGGAAGGCAGGAGATAATATCTGGAAGGGGCTTTCTTAACCTTGACACTACTGACATTTTGCGTTGGAGAATTCTTTGGGGGCCGTCCTGTGCATTGTAGGCTGTTGAACAACAGCCCTCACCTCTACTCCCTACATGCCACTAGCATTCCCCCAGTTGTGACCATCAAAGGTGTCTTCAGCAGTAGCCAAATGTTCCCTGGGGGAAAAGGAACAAACACATTCCCAGCTGAGAACTCCTGATCTAGAAACAATGCATTATAAATAATGAACTTAGTAACAGCTTAGTGGGAGGAGATCATTCAAGATGGTCACCTGACTCCACCAGGGAGTGCTGAAGGCTCGAACTTCAGAGTGTGGAGAATGAGCTTAATGAACATAATGGTGTTTTGTCAGGTTTTCTATGTGATGATCACTTTGTTTTCATAATTTTATGGAAGATCGTGGACCCATCTTGGGGTTACCCAATGACTTATCCATTGGAAAGAAAAGCTAATTTTTTAAGCTTTGGAATCTTTTTTTTTTTTTTTTAAATAAAGATTTTATTTATTTATTTATTTGACAGGCAGAGATCACAAGCAGGCAGAGAGGCAGGCAGAGAGAGAGAGGAGGAGGAAGCAGGTTCCCTGCTGAGCAGAGAGCCCTGTGGGACTTGACCCCAGGACGCTGGGATCATGACCTGAGCCAGAGGCAGAGGCTTTAACCTACTGAGCCACCCAGGCGCCCCATTAAGCTTCTGAATCCTAAATGATAGATCAGATCCTCCAATTAAGAATGAAAAATAGACAATGAAAAGACTCTCAGCCATGATTTCAGAATAAACACAAGCTTTTCTAATGACATTACGTCATCATTAGATTGTAAATAACTGATGGCAAAGGAAGGGAATTAATGAGCGGGTGGAGAAAGTGAAAGGGTCTTTCCAAGGAGGCAAACTCGTTAATCTTGCCAAGTGCAACTAGTCAAAATTTAGATTATTCAGTGCAGTTCAAGACGACGAAGGCAAAGGTGAGGTCAAGGCTAAACACGATTGTACCATTATGGACTCAGTGCTTTTTTTCCCCCAGTTTATGAGTCATTTGAAGAGAGGGGCATCTTGTCTATAGGACCTGACTCTGGGTAATGATATGAATTCTCATCGGCAGGTTGTCTCAGGTGAAAGGTTTCTGTTCTTCCCGAGGCTGGGACATCCTGAACGATGCCTATTGGCTCCATAGCTGAAATGCCTTCCAGCTCAAGGAGATGGGAAGACTATTGGCTGTTCTTCATGAGTACAGTCTAAAGAAGCTCACTTACCTGCAAATTTATTCAGAGACAGGAGTGTTCTTTGAGTTGGCTTGACTGTCTGGCAGGCAGAAACAAATGCTGTTAAGGTTGCTTGTTTGGGAAGGCAAATGAGAATGATTCTGTTTAAATTGCTGAGTCTGTTTTTACTCATTAATGTTGTCCTGATTTATTGCTCTTTTCATTAACAATGACAACAATAATTATTGAACATAAATAATATTTCAGGGCCTCCCAAGGGCTTTCTCCTTTGGTCCCTGACTTATTGGCAGTTACTCCAACAGATTCTTCACTTTAAAGTCACTTGATGAATTTATTCACAGACCCCCTGAAAACAAACTTGACATATATACTCCACGACATTTCTTGGACTTACCATGTAAATGCTCTTTTGATCCTATTCCCAGCCCTGCCAGTAGCCGGGCAATGTACAGTGCTTTAAGTGAAAGGAACATTCTGGAAGGACTGATGTTATTTTCTAAGCACAAGTTTCTAAACACTTCCATGCATATTTCCCCTGGCGTGATTTCTGTATTAACATGTAGTACTCTTGAATGGAAATGAAATAAACTCTGTTAATATTTATACTGTTCGTAAAAAAAGGAAATGGCTGAATTCCCCAGGTGGTTCACTTCATTTAATGTATACTGATCCTAAAATTGCAAAGCAGGCTGGGTGAATGCTGGCTGCAGGCACGAGCCTCCTGCTTAGCAGGTTTCTTCAGAGAGCTTTTCTAAGAAATCCCCATCTTTGTCACTATTTCCTTCAAGGTGTTGAACAATTTTGAAAGTGGCAGTTGAAATAATATGTTAAAAAAAAACCAAATCTGACAGCTGCGAGTATTCAGTTTACTTTTCTGTCACTTTCATGGAAAGCTAAGAGTGTTTTACACCGTGGGGACAGGGGGAGTGGAGGTTCAGACTTTATTTGGGTTTCTCCCTGCTTACATTTAAGACTTTTACCTGGGCACAGTTTTTTGAGAGCTTTGCACCATGGTATTGACACAAGCCCGTCTTGCTTCATCTACACTAACATGTGCTGTGATTTTTCAGGATACCTGTTTATTTTGAGGCAAAAGATAGTTTTTTTTTTTTCTCCTAATGGTCTGTCTTGTAATTCATTCTTCTTCATCCTATAATGATGTTAGAATCATAATTTGCCGTTTTCTTCATTCAATGAATATTCTGAAAACTGTGAGAAAGGCACATGCCAAAATAACTCAGCAACCTCACCTCTGAGGGGGTGCGGCACTGCCCAGCTCTGTCGGGGGTGGAGGGGATCCAGGCTCAGGGATGCTTCCAGCTTCTTTCGGTAAATTTCAGGGCTATTGCATTTTAGACTTGACTGTGTGCAGGGAATCTGTGTGGGCCAGAGACTCCTTCCCTCGGCCTCTGGCTTGGGAAACAGATTGACCTCCATTAACGGTTTAAGAAAAGCACATGATATTAAATAAACAACAACAACAGCTTTGGAGGAGGCCTGGAACTGTGGAGAAGAAAGTCAGTGGGAACTGGCGTGGAATAAAATGCACAAAGGCTGATCTTTGGGAAGGCGCATTATGGAGCCAGTTAGGGAATTGGAGTCAGGGCCATCTGTTCACCCCTGATGTCCTCTAATAAGAGAAAATCTGTAAAATAAGGGGCCCTAAATGCTCTCTCAGAAAACATCTGAGAACTGCGGAAAGGAAATCTAAGCAAAATCCAAGTGTTTGACTTGATGAAACAGAAATTTAGGATTGAAATAGGAAAAATAGGGCAAATTTACATGCATGCCAAATTGAACTAAGAAGCATTAATAACAAAAGTAAGTCTAAAAAATCAAAAACCTTTTTATGAAAACCAGTCTGAAACGTAGCCTCAGCTGGTGACCACCTGAGATGCTTCTCTTCCAGCTTCTTGGCTCCGTTTGGTAAATTGTTCTGGGATAAGAGGAGTCCCGTGTCACATTGCGGATCTTAAAGCTCTTGTGGTATTAGCATTTAAAAGAGAAAACAAATTTCACTGAAAAATTACTAAACAAAATTAAATTTTAAAGATTTGAAAGCTGTGTATCCTGGGGGTCTAGCAGGAGCCTGGCACACAGTGAGTGCAACATGAGCTTGCAGACTCCAAGTGGCAAAAGAGGTACTAAGCAGGGAAAATCTACCAACATTGTCAGTTTTTCCGTAATCCCGATTTCAAAAAATTTGGAAGTAATTGAATTACAAATCTTATTGGTTTCAAGCTAAAATAGCAGGCAGCAAAACAATCTTGGAAAATAATTCAAAGGTGTCATTTTGACATAGAAATTCTGATCAGAATGAGGGGAACACACAGCTATGCAATCGACAAGGCATTTTTAAGATGTTTTAATAGATAAGGCTGGGGGTAAATCACACACATACTGTTTATATGTAATTAGTTTTTTGAGGGATATGCATGGGTAAGGGTCTAAGAGACTTATCAAGGTGTGTTGTTGATCTATTCTTTCTTGCTGTAAACTTACTTTGGCCAATCTGCCTCTCATGTTGGCAAAAGAATGAGTGATTTTTATGTAGCTGATTTTGCACTATAATCGTAATCATTTCTTTTTTAATGAGATAGGGATCTTGAGAGAGCGTAAGAGAAGGAAGAGGAAGGGGGAAGGAGGAGCTAGAGTAAGAAGGAAAAGGAAAAAATGCAGGGAGGAAGGACAGTAAAAAGAAATCATGAAAAGTAGTTAGCTGTGGTGGGAAGCTGCATTTCCTCACAGCAGCATCTCTCGGGGGCTCCACCATGTCCCCAAGACCTTCTTCACCTTCTAAACGAAGAGTTGACTGGTGGCAATAAAAAACCCCAAAAGGGGCTTACGACATGGTTGAGAAGCTGAGGATGAGTGTTTGAACTCAATACAATGCAGCATTTGGCTTTCTTAATTTAGACCATTTGGATTTTTGTCTCCCTTGGAAAGCCTTTATTTTTCAGTGACAATCTCTCCTAGATTGTTTTTTTTTTTTTTAAGATTTTATTTATTTATTGGATAGAGGACACAAGGAGGCAGAGAGGCAGGCAGAGAGAGAGAGAGAAGCAGGCTCTGCACTGAGCAGAGAGCCCGATGCGGGGCTCGATCCCAGGGCCCTGGGCTCATGACCTGGGCTGAAGGCAGAGGCTTTAACCCGCTGAGCCACCCAGGCGCCCCTCCTAGATTGTTTTTGATGGGATCGGATTTCACTCCTTTACTGTGCTGAGTTGGATTCTTAAAATGCTTCCTGGACACTTAGTTAAACATCTTTCTATTGAGTAGTTCTGAGGTGCTACATAAGCAATAGTTTCAGGCCTGTGGGGAAATAATTATGAGTAGCCAAAAGTTGGGACATACTCTTTAAATTCTTTTGCTTCCTCATGCTGCTCACCTCAGAAGTTTTGAGAATCTGTCTGTTCCTTGCACATTTTCTAATGAAGCCTAAATTTTATATCATAGTTGTAAAGTGTATAATTTTTAAATATATTTTAAATATTTTCATTTTAAAATTGAAGTACAACAGTACTCCTTTTAGAGTAATGATCATATCTGGAAGCTAGTGATTCATTAATCACCATTTTCCATTTAAAAAATTTATAAACAAACCCTGCTTTGACATATAGTAATTTTCCATTACTTTTTTCTTCCACAAACTCCTATTTCCATTTAACTTCCCTTGCAGAACCAAAAGTACCACATAAATGCTTGAAATGCTCCTATTCTTCAGGCTTTTGTAACTTTCTGTAATAACAGTGTTATATCACTTTTAAAAACACATTTTTCTAAATTGAGTTCTCATTAGAATTACTGATCAAAACAACATAATTTATAGATTTGATAATTAGTAAACATAAAAGCTCAAGTTATATTAAAACGAGCATCTTAATGAAATGGATGGGGCTTTAAAAAATCTCAGTCAGTTCGTGTGTCTAGGTTAAAACTTACTTATTGCTAGAATGAGAAAAAGTCCTGTGTCAATTCTCATTTTTATACTTTAAAGTGCTGAGAACACTTGTTCACATAAATGAGTTGATACGAAAAGATGTTTTTATCCTTCCTCTCTTCCTTTTATTTATTTAAAAAATTTTTTTTTATTGTCTCTTGATTAGTAGACTCTTGTTCATTGATCAGGCATCCTTAAAAAGTATCTTAGGTCTTAAAAGGTTGAATCAAGGGGCGTCAGGGTGGCTCAGTCACTGAAGGTACTGCCTTCAGCTCAGTTCATGATCCCAGGGTCCTGGGAGGGAGCCCCACGTCAGGCTCCTGCTCAGTGGGGAGCCTGCTTCTCCCTCTCCTTCTGCGTGCTTGTGCTCTCTCTCTCTCTTTCTTTCAAATAGATGAATAAATAAATAGATAAAATCTTCAAAAACAATAAAAGTTTGAATCAAGATTGCTATCACTTGAAGTCTGATGTGGTGCTTATTATAAGGGAAAATCCCCTTTGTAGGTGATACTATACCATTCGTTTTAGATAGCTTCTTCTGGTCAGAAGCACCCACCTCAGGGGCTGTCCACATGGGCCACTGAGGGCTCACGGCCGTACGCCTCAGTGGGAATTGTAGTCCGCCACCAGGAACTGGCTGGCCCAAAGTCAAGCCTGCAGAGCAGCTGCCTGTGTCCAGCTGGTGCAGAGGTACCAAGCCATGCTTCACTTGGGGCCCATCTGCAGGCCCATCCCAGCTCCAGACCCTCTTGAGAAGGGACCTGAGGCTTCCGCAGTTACCATATGCAGGGCTTGTTTTTTGTTCTGCCCGATCCTACGTTTCTCCTATCCTGGCAGGTGTACTTCTGGGAGCGTTGCTCCAGCTCCCCTGGCCTCTCTATCTCCGAGTCTGTTCTCAGGAAACCCATTGCAGAACATACACTCATGAACTTGCACTTCAAGGGTGTGACTCTGCAGAAGGAAGTAAAAAAATCACTTTATTTCGGGTGGAAATGATACAGTGGGCTTATGTCATTTATTGTGGTTATTTCTGGTAGTATCTTTTTTGCAGTGTTCATGGTCTGAAATATCTCTATTCAACAGGAGGGCGGATGCTGAAAATATGACCCGCCCTTAATAAATACTGTCCTTGATGTTTTCCTAATGTCCAAAATTATTTTGGCTATGTCTTGGATCGCATGTTTTCATTCTGATGTGAGAAGTAGGATAAACTGGAGTGTGCTTTCTGCTCAGACTTAATTTAATTTAACAAACTTCAAATGTAAAAAGCCCGAATAAAAGCTATGTTGTTGTTTAAGACTCCATTTCGAACAGGGAACATAAACACACATACACTTACTCCTCAGTAGCATGGAGCCTAGGGAAAAGCTCACTACAGTTCATGAATAATGCAGAATTTTGCTGTTTATGCCATTTCCATCTGTTGTGTTCATGATATTTATGATATTCACAAGCCAAACTGATAGGAGTGTGTGATCTGCTAATATGTATATTTTTAAAAGCTTAAATGACTTTTTATTGGAGAATGACGTCATGTCCTGACAAGAAAATAGCACGCAAAAAATAAAGACACTTTTGCACATCCAGGCATTTTATTTTTAAGTGAATGATCCTTGATTCGTGTCCTACCAGTTCCAGGATCTCAGAGTGCTTGCCAGCCTTGGTTTCTGACGGCGTGTTGGATGGTGAACGAGGAGAAAGGATTGAAGTGCAGTGATACTTGTCTTTCTCCTGTTGACTATCCACCAGCACTGCTTCTCAGTGGCCCTGTGTTGACCAGCTGCGTGAGGAAGGATTGCTTTTATGTTGTTCAAATGATATACTCAGCTTGGAACTTATCTTAGAAATTAAAGTTTCAGTGAACTGAGAGTCCTTTGTGGCAACAACAGAAAAAGTTATTTTTCTTCTCCAAAAGGCAAAGGCACAATCGCACCAAAGATATTTTTTTCTAGGTCTATGAGTACTATCTAAGTCTTTATAAAACCGGACACTCTTTTGTTTCTTAAGGAAGAATATTGCCAAATATTGCCCTTGTTATTTTTTTTTAATTTTTATTTATTTATTTTAAAGATTTTATTTATTTATTTGTCAGAGAGAGAGCGAGCAAGCACAGGCAGACAGAGTGGCAGGCAGAGTCAGAGGGAGAAGCAGGCTCCCTGCGGAGCAAGGCGCCCGATGTGGGACTCGATCCCAGGATGTTGGGATCATGACCTGAGCCGAAGGCAGCTGCTTAACCAACTGAGCCACCCGGGCGTCCCTGCCCTTGTTATTTTAATTCCAGCCCAAATGTTTTCCAGTTATTTTGAATCTCTATTTATTTTGGAGAAGGTTACTAAAATAATTTAAAGCCTGCCTCCCCCCTATTTTTTGGATAATCATAGTAGTCTGGAAAGAGGTCAGTTTGCTTGCTTTCTTTGATGATCATCTTCTGACAATTTTCTCGAGTTTAGAGACTTAAGAGGTATAAGCGGGCATCTTAGAAGTCTTCACATTAACTGAATTAGGAAAATGTGAATCCAAAGTATTGGAGATATGTTTCTGAACATTTTGTCATATACAGCTTTCATGAATTATTAACATTGAGGTAATTAGTGGTGCAGTGAAAGATGAGACAATGGCCTGAATATTTTTTCCACACTGTCTGAGCTGACAGAAAATATGAATTCTCTTGGTCTAGCAACATCCTCTTGGAAAAAATAAACGCCATATAGTCACGTGTGTGTTTTTGTGTGTGTCTACATATCTTGAATTTTGACTGGTGTGAATTAGTTAGACGCCCTATTTAAATTCTAACACCTAGACGAGTTTCTGCTGTAACCCTTGTAGTAGCCACAGGTAAGTTCTTCAGCTACTTGTAGGGAGAAGCAAGTTTGAGGGAGTGATCCATGGAGCTCCAGCAAGATAGTCTAGTGGGGGTAACACTCACTGTCTCCAGCATGAGAGTGCTAGTCTCAGCTTGCTGTGTACCCATTTTCTACTTCCCATTTGGGATATGTTCTTTGGTTTTATAATAGACTCACTGAGCCATGGGAGGACTTTAGGTGGATTGTTTCTGAAGGTCTCCTTATGCCTCTCAACTTAACTTGGGGAAAAGATGGTAACATTATCTTTCTTTCTGAAGATAAGTTTCCAATCCAGTACCATCCATGTAGGGAGATTCTTTCTCTCTGGAAAATAAAGCCCTCTTATCAGTTTCTTGCTGTGTCTTATAAATTCCTCCCTCTCTACACTTTAAAGGCAAATTGAGATCAGGGACCATATATGATACTTTGTACCCATCACAGCACAATATATTATATGTAAATAATGTATGATATTTATGTGTGATACCCCTAGGTACTTTTCATTAGCTGTGATAATAGTAAGAGTTTTTATGTTTCCTGCCAAGCATTTTACACTCAGCTTCTCATTTAGTCATTCCATCAGTTCTGTAAGGTCACTATTAGAGAAAATACCCATTTTATAGATGGGACAACCAATGTTCAGAGGTTTAAAAGTTCAAGTTAGCACATGTGCACTTGCATGCACACACAGACATGTAGACCAATGTCACCAGCCAAAGACAAAGCCTTTCTCTGGATTTCTGCTGGCTCCATAAGCAGAAGGGAAGAAAGTTTTTCTGTTCCCGCCTTCACAATGGGGCCAGAGTGAGTGTGTGCAGAGAAAGTGAATACTCCTAATCTGATTTGCATAAGTTTACCCATGAAATGCAAAAACCAACTTTCTGTATACTTAGACCTTTATTTGTTTTCTGTAGGACATGCCTATATTATCTATCTTATTGCCTCATGTTAACATGACTTTAATTGTACACCTTGTGATACAACCGGTGCCTTTGTCATGTTAAAAATATATTTGTTCCTTTCCTGCCCTCCGTTTTATCATAAAGACACCTCTCCCCCAGATGAATAAAAAATAATTGAAGCTGCACCAACCAAATGGATGGTGCCATGTCCAACTTGTTCTATCCTGATTCATATGTTCCTATGTTTTCCTGACCACTAAAGTGAGGCAGCGCCCAGGAGGTGGTGGTTGTGCTGGAGGTGGGGGGTGAGGTTGTTCAGTTCATCCAGTCCAAATCTTAACCAAGATATGGGACCCTGGGATGGTGTGTGGGAAGGGTGCCTATCTCCTGAGAAAATGGAAGGAAATAGCTAAGCAAAAGCTGTTTGGGAACAGCCACATGTAGTACAACAGCTAAGCACAAAGGTACCTCCCTCCTTATTTGACTTCAGTCCTTTAGAACCTGATAAATTTGAAAGCTGAGTCCAGCCACACTTTTGCTACTGTTACCATTGACTCAATTTGCCCTGTTCTAATTGAAAAGTTTTGACTGGAGACACACTCAAAACCCATGTTCTGCAAGGCTCACCCTTCTACAGTACCTGACTCTATGATCTTTTCCACTGTACACAGTTTAAGCTGGTTGTTCTGACAGAAGATACCTATTTAAGCTTTCTAATGAAGTGAAAAGTGCACAGTAGGTAACAAGCATTAATTAGCAGTTGTTTCCAATTGTATAAAATTTAGTGGGGGAGGGGCAGATGGTCACATTAAGTTAGATTATATTCACAAATTGGTATAAAAACTTGTGTTAATTGGGAGGGAAAAAAATAAGGAATTGCAACCTAATTCCCTAAGAAAAAAATTATTTCATGAAGCAAAGTGGAAAAATGTTTAAAATGAATTATTTCAGGAGAATTGTATTTTTTTTAATATAAGCACCTGAGATTTGAGAAGTATAATAAATATAAGTTAATTTCATTAATGTTCTCTCTTTGGTTTCATTCTTTATGCAGATCAATGAATTATATATTTTCAGAGGTAATAGATGTACGCTAATAAATTGAAACTCAAGTATGTGACAAAAGTCATCCAGTGTCTTTATCCAGAGGCAACTCTGTATTTGCTTTGATATCTTCCCAGAGTTATTCAGGATTTTATTATTTCTTATGAAAATTATACCAAAAAATTGCATATACATCATCCAATTTAGGATTTATAAATATATATGTAAAAGATTTTTTTTTTTTTT